>NW_027111599.1:46187-79515 GCF_000696795.3 Halyomorpha halys
AATAAATAAATCTATCTATCTATCAAAAAAAAAAAAAAAAAAAAGTATTGTTTGAGAACTACCACCAGATCTTTTAAATAATCTTTGCTGAAATGTATTTTTTCGTTCATTTTGCCAATTTTCATAATAAATACTCTTTAAATAGCCGACATAAGTTCAAAGTCCTCTATGCTTGATTCCTTGTAACATTCAGACGTGTTTGTTACTTTGTTTATCAAGTGTTAGGATTTTTCACAATAACGTATTTCGTGTAAAAGTTATTTTGTTTATAATAAAATTATTTTATTTATTTTATTTTGTAATTAAAGCTTTTTAAATAAAAGAGTTCCTTTAATATCTTTTATCTAAGGTATTTTATTTATTTTGTTTTTTAATTTTTATTGGAATTTACAACTGTACATAATTATACATTTAGTAAATTTTATAGAAGTTATTTTGGATTGATACAGGCGTGTAGAGAAACTACCCATTGGTAGCACTCTAATGACGTTTTTACATTGACAGGTCTCATGGCTATCTTCTTTTCAGGCACCTCGGAGGATTGTCAGGAATGAAAGAGGAAGGAAGGTTATATAGATATGATAGAGAAATGATTCGGGCTAGATCGGCAACATTTGGAACATTAAGGTCTTTATGTATGATTTTATTTTTGACAAAGTAAGGAGCATTGAGGAATTCTATGAAGGATTTTGGACTGTAAGAATTGGATACGAGAGAAATTCGAAGGTTTAGTGGAGCCCCAAAGCTTAATTCCTTATCTCCAGATTGGCCTTATTATAGTCAAGTAGATCAGTCTTTTGCAATGAATTGGAAGTTTAGACCGTTTGTCCAGTAAGTGCTGTAATAGTAATAGACGTGCAGTTTCCTGTCTTTTCAGTCTTGTGTGAGGATTCCAGGTTAGTCGTTAGTTCAGATGTAGTCCAAGGTAGCGGATCTGTTCGACAGCGGTAAGGGCAACATTATTAAAAGATACTGTAGGGCAGTAGGTAAGTTTACGACAAAATAAAATATTACATGCTTAAAACATTTTTATATAAAAGAGAAAAATTAATAATATTCTAAATAAATTATACGTCTATAAATATGAAGATATACGATCTATAGCGAATACAGTTTGGCCAACAATGAACTGTACTTTCTAATTGCTTTCTTCCGACCATTAGACCAAATTATGAATAAAATATGAGGGAGCGATTGAAGATGGAAGCGTGAGGTGCGTAAGAAGCGGAACGATATCCGGGATATCCATATCAAAGGAAGGAGGCGGACGCTTAGGCACGGGGGAGGAAGTTGAGGAAAGTGAAGAGACATCACCTTGGCACCTCGGCACCTAGGTCAGAGGGTCACTCATCCCGTTGCATACCGATCAGTATCCAACCCTTCAGTAGTCAATCTAATTCTAGTCACCTTTCAGTAGCAGCTCTTCTCTATAGGGAAAGCGATTTAGTTTTCACTTGATAACAGATTCACTGCGGACTGAGAAATCCGGCACGGACCGTTGTAATTAATTAGTAATCATCCAGGTGTAAACCCGGCTTGATCGTATCCTAGAGCGACAGTGGCGATCTCAATATCGATTTAAGAGAAATCGATAGAGAAAATATGAACATTTCTCAATCGTGTATTCTTTCAATAGCACAAAGAAAGTGAAATTTAATCATATGAAATGCATATTCAACTAAAGACCTGGTTCTACTTCATTTTACAATGCACTGGTTTGGCTAATGAGTGCACTCTATGTATTTTAATTAAAGGTAAAAGCAAATAAATTTATTAAAAAAAATTACAGGGATGTGGACAGTGAACAAGAGAAAAGTTATATAAGAATATATGGTGTAATTATAGGATTATAAGGTGGTAGCTAAAAAGAAACATAGGTAGATTAGGTTAGTTTTATGACATCAAGAACATGGAAAAAATGGCAGAGGAGAAAAATGACAGGAGCCCAAGAGGAGAAAAAAGGCAGTTATCTCACCCCAATTTTTTATTACTTTAATGAAAACTATGTATAATTACTTGTCAAAATTCATGAGTCTGCCCAGTATAGGTACGGGGAATAAAAAATGGCGGTTGTTTCAAAGCGATAAAAAAACCTAATTTTTCATTCGGAACTCTATATCTCAAAAAGTTGGAACAACACAAGAAAACCTAAGAGAATCTCATTTAAAGAAGAGTAAATGTGCTAAAATATGAGCCCTAATTGAGTTATTTATGTTAAATAGTTTTCGAGATATTGCTTTATAAAAAGCAACATTTCATAAAAATGTTGTATAGGACGTACAAAAAGATCAGTAGTTAGTGAATTTATTTTGAAAATTCTATATCTCAAAAACCATTTGACGTACAGTCTATTAGAACTCATATTAAAGCTAGTTTAATGACCTATAAAGTAGTTTATGATGTTTATCTTCGTATATATATGTGAATATTATAAAAATTACTACCCCCGTCATAAACTACTTTATAGTAAGTTAAATTTCCTTTATTTTGAGTGTTGGCAGACATATGTACGTCTTATGAATCTAGAGAGATATTTTTTTGAAAATCCAATATTTTATACGAACAACTATAAATTTTAGATAGATTTATTTATTGATAGATATTAAAATCTGCCACACAGTTGTGGGCAATAGGTAATATTGATAAATGATCTCATACATACTAAAATAAAAATAAAATAAAAATAATAATAATAAAATAAAAAAAACTCTCTTAAAATATATACAAACAAAAGAATAGACAAGATGAACATAATCAGACTATCTGTATGAAAAATAAATAAATAAAATAACATAATGATAAAATAATATATACAAGGACTATAAATTAACATTTTGTTAGTTTATTTTATCAAATATCATAAAAACTACTACTCCTACAAAAAAAAACATAATTAACTATTTTGTAGTCGATTTAACTAGCTTTAATTTGAGCGCCGGCAAACATATGTACATCCAATGGTTTCTGAAATGAAGTTTTTCATAAATCAAACGTATTGTCCGAGTAACTATAAATCAATTTATTTTAACAAATATCATGAAAACTACTATTCCTACGATGGTAAAGGTCATAAACTTATTTATAGTCCATTAAAAAGCTATTTCTCTAGAACTATATCGTTGGAATGCACCTGATACTGAAACACAGTGCATAAACATAGTGTGCATTTCACAGCCATTCTTCCTTTTTTGAATACGCCTATGACAAGTCGATCGCGACCCATTTTTAAGATAAAAAGTAGATCTTAAAAACAGAAAAGTTGGCGACGCCTGGACTAGAGTATAAAAGACCCTTCTTCTCTCTGTAATGCATAATGAAATCACGAAAAATATCTAAAAATAAGGGTAAACAATGCCATGATAAGGCGAGCATTTATATACAGCACCTAGACATAGGGTCTAACAGGTACTATAGAAACCAAAATCCAGATATTTGAACGGAAAATCCACAGTACAATTGTACAGGGTAACAGGAGGGATCTGGGATCAAAGCCTTAACACATGGCTGAGAAGTACGACCTGTTTGCAGAGACTGGTCAGTCAATAGGGTTATTCATGATCTTTAGTTTAATTAATATGTTAAAGCGTGATAAATGGAAAAACTTATGTTAAATAGAGAAATACTTCCTTCTTTTACTATGTTAAAACGATATAACATTTAACATGGTTGAGATTCTGTTACTAGGTTAACTGTTAAATGGAGAATGACGTCACACAACAGACCAGCTGAGCTCGTCACCGTTCGTCGTGTTAGATTACTTGCTCGTAGTTTGTGCTTTAATTGTGTTAGTATTGATTTGGATATTTTTATAACTAATAAAGCAATGAATGACAATAATAATAAAATAATGACTGTTGTCAATTAGCTCATCTTGATTCTCTTTCTCACAAGTCAGATCAATAAGACACTCAGTAGCCAAACTTTTGCACAACTTCCACTTTTCACTCACTTTAGACATGTTGTAATAAATTACTTTAACCAATACTTAGAAGTAAACAATAACATGAAGTTTTAGAAGGAAAGGTTATAAAGCAAGTTGCTCAGAAAATCCGTTGCAGTTAACCTATACAACCTCACAATCCTATACTTATAACATCTAACATGGTAAAACATTTTACATTTAACACAACATTTTGAATACCCCTATTATCTCACGATATGAAGGGATTTGGAGCTTGATGCAATCCATCAGGACGCCTCTATACAACAGTGAATCCCACTATAGTAGAGTAGAAAAAGACTGTTTTCTTTGACCTTCATGGAATAGATATTTGTAATTACATATATTTATATTTTTTATACCTTACTATTCCTAGTAAACGGTGAGGAAATGGGGAGTTTAACCTATTGTTTAATAGACGTTTAAATTTTCATTTCGCGCGACTACCAGTCTCTAGGTTGCTAACGTGACGCCCCAACAAAATTAATTTGTAAACAGTATTAGTATTTAATTCAATTAAATTTATATTATTTGTATTCCTGTCTTATCTCATTTATTCGATCTAACCGTTCTGAATTCTCGGGATTCCTTTAGCCCTGAAAGTGGTAGGCGCCTAGAAGAGACTGATCCATCCCTGACTAGAATATAGATCAGTACGGTGCATGTAGTGTTTAGTATTCGGTCCGTGAGACCTAACTGTTCTCCCTAGATCGAGTATGGTCAGGCCTCGATACTGTCGCTCTAGTTCATACTGTTAGTATCATCTGGGATGGAAGGTCCCGATCAGAGTACATCCTGAGGATAACGCATTATAATATAGTGTGAAATAAATAAAAACTACTTAGCAAATAAACTGATAAATAATTAGCTTTCAGTATTATTATTTTTCGTAATTCTCTGAGTACCTAAGTACATTTATTATTTTTCATCAATGAATGCTCAAAAGAGTGACGTAGGCGGGAATTGATTTTGGGGTTAGTTCGCACTGCTTGAAAGGTAAACACAGTGTCGTCTTTCTTTAAGTGGGCCCTCCAAATTAGAGTGGGGGATTCAAATTATTTTCTGAGCAACTTTGGGCTAAGCCGCTAGTTAACATAATTGATTTATTTGAAAAGTAACAAACATTAAAAATGAAAAATTAAACATTTAGAAGAGAAACTTCTATTTGATTTTTTATTAGGAAAATTAAGAATTTGTATTTATTTAACACCAGATCGGCCTGGTGGACCCTACATGGATAAAGTAAGAGGTCAATATTTTTTAACAATAGATTATGGGGGGGGGGGGTATAGGTATAGTCTCCTACAAAAGACACCCCTAATTATATACAATGTTATAATAAAAAAAGAAGGAATAATTCTTAATAAAAGATTAAAAAATAAAGTTAATAACGAAAACAATAACACTTTATTAAATGATTTAACAAAATAAATAACTGACTTCTAATGAAAAAAAAAAAGAGAGAGAGTGAATTTAAGGAAAAGATGAATAGAAAAAAATTAAGATAAAATAAAGTTTTAGAGTGATAATAACAGCACTAATAAATATAGAACTTATAACAGGAAGTCCTGCTGCAACCTGGGCTTAAGTCTTCGGGTCGAGGTTGGGTTTCCCAAGTTGTTGGTCACTGCTCCTTTAACTCTCGGTAATTGGGAATGGAACTTCATGAACCTTTTATGATGTAATTCTTTATTGTCTCTATTTGTAATTCCCGATGCAATAGGCTATTTCTTAAAAACCAAGGAGAATCCACTGCAATTCTTATGACTTCATTTTGAAAAGATTGTAATTTTTTCCTTTTCGTAAAGGATGCCGCTCCTCAGACTTCAGAGCCATACAGTGGTTTGAGAATGGTTTTAAAAATAATAATATCTGTTACTGATTTTAATTTCTATTTTCTATCTAGGATAAGAAAAAATAGATGCTCCTCAAAGCAATATTGGACAAAAAAAAAATATGAAACCAAAAAATGAAACATTTTACCTATCCTCCAATTTTTGGAGAAAGAGTAAAAAATCCGTCCATCCTAAAAGGAATTTATCAAAAAATACTGGATAGATTTTTGTAAAATTTCCACAAAAATTGACACCAAAAATGAACAATTGGAGTTACTAAAGTTACCATCTTAACTCTTCATCTATATATTAATTGATATCAAAGTTTCAATAGATGTATATACATAATCAAATATAGCAATAGCCAAGCATTGCCTAGTTTGTTAGTTTATTAAATAAAGTAAAATTAATTATTATAATAAAGATAAGCAAAGGTTACTCTAAGAATGACTTAGAATTGTGTAAGTTAGTTTACGTTGTGCAACTTGCAGTTAGATCAGGCAATTACTAGGAAACTGGTGTAGTACTAGGAGCAGTACGTGCCTCAGGAAAATCCGTCTTCAGTTCAGAATAAAAAATTAGCAAGGCGAAAGGTTCCGCAACTCAAAGCAAACTTTTCTTATGTCTGCGTTTGCTAGAAATCATTCAAAAAACCAATTTCACGAAACTGTACATTTTAAATTATTTCGAAAACGTCTCTGCATCTGTATAACCTCAATTTAGACTTTAAGATAACATTACTAGACAAACGTTCTAAACTTCCAACACATCACAAAAGACTGATCTACATGACTGTAATAAGGCCATTCTGGATATATGGAGTTGAGCTTTGGGGCTCCACTAAACCTTGGAATTCCTCTCGTATTCAATCCTTACAATCCAAAATCCTTCGTAAAATCCTCAATCCTCCTTACTTTGTCACAAATAAAATCATACATAAAGAACATAATGTTCCCTATGTAACCGATCTAGCCCGAATCAGATATCACTCCTTCCATTATAAACTCCCTAACCTCTCAAACCCCCTAGTTTCTCACCTTGCTTCCTCTTCCATTCCTGACAATCCTCCGAGGCGCCTGAAAAGAAGATGGCCACGAGACCAGCTAATGTAAAATGTCATTAGAGTGCTACCAATGGGTAGTTGCTCTACACGCCTGTAACACTCCATTTTAACTAAGACCATATTTACCATAATACCAAATGTATTATGTAATAATATACAGTTGTAAATTTCAATAAAGTTATTAAAAAAAAAAGATAACAATCTAAAAAAAGGTTTAATTATTAAAGAAGTTCAAAAAGCAAATAGGTTATATATATATATATATATAATTTTTCTAACGGTGTACGATACCAAATTTCAACCTATTTGATCCAAAGGATTGCCTTCTCGATAGCGAGCATGTTGGTCGATGTACATGTCACAATCTCCAAAGAGGAGATCATAACACAAAATATTAGAAGGCAAACCCGCCCCACTAAAATCCCTTTTTTTTTTCTGTGCCCTTGAAAAGCCCAAAATAATTTTCATTGGACATAGTTCATTAGGTTGAAAAAATAAAAACAAGGAAACTTTGAAAAAAAAAATCTTTTAAGAAGGATTAAATTAATGATTGAAGGGCAAATTTGTAAAAAGAGTAAAAACATATTACTTTCTATAATAATTATAAAACTAATTCAAGTGTTAATTTATGTAAATGGAAGAAAATGATTTCCAGGGGGCAATAGGATAAAAACGTTTGGGAACCGCTGGTTTATAATGTTTTATGAAACTTTTGCATAGTTTTTCAAAAAAATTAAAAATTTGAGAATTTAAAAATTACATAAACATGTAACTCTTCGGTGCAGTTTATAGAGCCCCAAAACCACAACGAAGTTTGGTGTAGACAGGTAGAATCGTGTTGAAGTCATTTCTGGTTCTAGGATTTTGAAGGCCATTGCAAGACAAAACTTTTGTACTAAAAAATTGTATTTTCTATTTTTTTCAAAAATTCGCATCTAACGCGCAATATGCAAGCACACTTCAACTAACATCATTTGTACTTATTTCTTCCTTTTATTTTTCAATGGAGGGTACGAAAAATCCCTTCTTAGTGACGGTACTATATCACTTTTGAAACATTTTCATAAAACGGGAAGAGGAGGCTTAAGATCTAATAATCAAAAAGTGGCTAAAATTGGAAAACGGCATGAATGTTGCTCCATTTAACTAATTTTTTAACTTAATACTCTTCTCGTTTTAACTAAATGCTTCAATGGAAATAAGTATTCCTTCTCCTCTATCATTTCTTGTGTTATGATCCTCTTTGATCGATGAATATATAAGTGAAAGACTATGAAATACTATTTGAGAAATTAGAAAAGTATAGAAACATAATGTAATAATTTGATTTTGATCAGCAAACACCGTTGAGATTAATTCCAGAAAACCTAAAAAACTAAGGTCTACGTTATAGCCAATTGCATTGGAAATTACAAATGGAGTCAATAGAGGATTATATAAAAAAAAAAAAGGTTCATGAAGTTCCACTCTCAGTTACCGACAGTTAAAGGAGCGGTGACCTACAACCTGGGAAACCCAACCACAACCCGAAGACTGAAGGCGAGTTTGCTGCAGGACATCTTGTTATAAGTTCTATATTTATCAGTTCTGTTATTGTTACTCTAAAATTTTATTTTATTTTAATTTTTTTCCTATTCATCTTTTTCTTAAATTCATTTTCTTTTTTTTTCTGTAGAAGTCAATTATTTATTTTGTTAAATCCATAAATATTTTTGTTATTAACTTTACTTTTATCTTTTATTAAGAATTATGATTTTAATCTATTCATTTAATCCTTTTTTTTAACATTGTATATATCAGGGGTGTCTTTTGTATGATACTGTACCCTTCCCCCATAACCTATTGTTAAAAAAATTAAAATTAAAATATATTCCAGAAAACCTACAAAACTAAGGCTAAATAACTAATAAGTAGGGATGGGCCGTGCCGACTAACACTCCGAAGGGAATAAACCCTTTAAAAAAATTTAAATAATAACATATGCCTAAAAATACAGTAACGATATAATTTAGGAAGAATGAGTTTCAAAATATAATATAATTCTTATTTCATTATGATTTTTTTTTTTTAGGAAAAGTTTAAAAAAAATACAAAATAATCTTTTTCTGTGATGGGTTAACGAAGTAACAAACTATTATGATGAAGTTTTAATAAAGTTACTTATTGCTCTGTAGTTATGAACATTTAACATAGTTTGAAGAATATTCAACCTCCAGAAACGGTAGTGACAAAAGATTCTAGACGGTATAAAACTTATCAATTTATTCTAGAATCTCAAATGAGATATTTTTTTTTTCTGTGGCCTAGAAAAGCCCAAAAATAATTTTTATTGGATATAATTCATTAGGTTAAAAAAATAAAAACCAGGAAGCTTTGAAAAAAAAATCTTTTAATAAGGATTAAATTCATGATTGAAGGAACAAATTTGTAAAAAGAGTAAAAACATATTACTTTCTATAATAATTATAAAATTAAATCAAGTGTTAATTTATGTTAATTTAATTTTTTTTTTTAAATTGATTTCCAGGGGGCGCTAAGTAATATTTTTCAAGGAAAGGGAGCGGTAGGATAAAAAAAGTTTGGGAACCACTGGTTTATAGTGTTTTCTGAAACTTTTAAATACTGTTTTTCAAAAAAATAAATTATAAATTATAAATTTGATAATTTAAAAATTACAAATTTGGACATATGGTATTGAGCTCTGAGGCTCTACCAAACCATCAAATTCCTCCCGCATCCAATCCTTACAATCCAAAATCCTTGATGCAGGTTTGTTTGGCCCCCATTCGTTGCAGATTTGGCCCAAAACAAATATGCGTCTTTTCATTCCAAACTCCTTTCCCATCCTAACCCATTAATTCTTAATCTTTCATCCTTAACAATTCCTGGTAATCCTCCGAGGCGCCTGAAAAGAAGATGACCACGGGATCTTCTAATTTAAATTAATGCTTGAAGTACCACCAATGGGTGGTTCCTTCCCAAGATTTTCAAGTGTATATGAAACATACAACATATTTACTTATTGTATCTATTATTTGTACAGTTGTAAATCGCATTAAATAAACAAATAAAAAAAAAAAATTCCAAAAATATGTAACTCTTCAGTGCAGTTTATAGAGCCCTGAACTACAACCAATTTCGGTGTAGATTGGTAAAATCGTGTTGAAGTCATTTCTGGTTCTTGGATTTTTTAATAGAAGTCAAAGGTCATTGCAAGAAAAAAATTTTGTGCTAAAAATTGTATTTTCTAATTTTTTCGAAAATTTGGATCTAAGTGTTTCTGGGTGTGCTAAAAACCAATATCAACATTTTTGAATGTTGAATGATTTTGTGAATTAAAAATTTTTCCCACATTTGATCTACCTTTAAGAAATAAATTGAATCGGGAATTTAAGAAAGGGTCACAAAAAAAAGACACACACACGTGATCAGCCTAGTTCCACCTATATAGTCGTATTTCCCCCTAATAATTGTTGTAATAGATTTTAAATAAGCGATTGAATTGTTGTAATGCAATAAAAAAGAAGCGAATTGTTGAATACTTTGTATTAAAGAATAATAACACATGCAACGGCTAATTGACTGAATTAATATGTTATAGTACTCATTCGAGTTATGATTTAATTTGTTATAATATAATTTTATGCTAGGATAGATCTTTAATAAGTTATAGGAGAGAAAAAAAATAAAAAATCTAATTCGATATACAATTCAGATTTAGGTGATTTATTTTTCTCCATTGAGATTATTTATTTAGTCATCATTGTTTGTTTTTGTTTAGTAGCGCCCAACTTCATTGGTCATCAACGCCATTTACATTTTATTTAATTTTGCTTATATTCGTTTAATTTTATTTATTTTTTAATTTGATTATTTTTTTTCTTCCGTTCAATGTTATATTTTTGTTAGTAAATGTGATTTTAGAAACTGAAACACTAATTCAATTCTTTTACCATCGTCTCCGAGGGTTTTTGAAATATCTGGGTTTAATCCTAAGCTATTGGAGTGTGGTGTGAAATATGGGCATTGTTGGAAAATATGGCTTATTGTTAGATTGTTGTTGCAATACTGGCAGTTCAGAGACGTTTCTTTTGAAATAAGATATAAGTGGGTGAGCCTCGTGTGGCCTATTCTCAGCCTGATCAGTACAACCAGACAATATCATAACAATTTAGTCATCATGTTGACTGACCTATATATGGGCGATGGTCAACGTAATAACAAAAAAGGTATTTAAAGGTTTCCGACGACGCTATAAAAGAATATAATTGGCTTTTTAAAAAAATAACTTGACTGAAATTCTCATTATGTTTTTCAATAATGTTTTTTTTATTTTTTTCATAACCCCTATTTCTGAATTTCATTTATGGTTTTTAACATGAATATATATTCTGCTCCTGCACTGTTTCCTTCTTCTGTAGTGGCCTACATTTTAAGGAGTTTTTGACTTGTATTTTTGTTGTAGTGGGCGTTCTTCAAATTTTATAATGTGCTGGGACACACATTAGTTTTGAAATTTAAACTAAACCTAAAAAAAAAAACATTAAAAAAAAAAAAAACTTATTCTAAAAGAGATATTAGTTTACATACAGAGTGGAATAATAATCATGATTTGTAAAATAGTTTTACTTCCCGACACAGCCATCTAGAGGGAAGAACGAAGAAACATGATTCGAAAAAATTGAGTTTAACTGATGAAGAACGCTTATCTGGCGTGGATGACTTTCGACAAGTTCGACCAGTATTAAAGAAAGGTGGGTGAAAACAAATTCGGGATTCATGTTTGAAAAACTATGAGCTATGGCCGCAATTTGTACAAATGAAATTTTAAAAAGTATTAGAGCTGAAGAAGGCGCAATTAAGTTTTCTTATTGGTTACTGAAAATAAGAGGCAAGAAATAAAACGATTACAAATTCCAAGGGAACGTTTCTGTGAAAAAAATTAATACCTCAATTTTAAACAGACTACCATGTAATTCTATGATGAGACTGTTTCTCTGACTCCGGGCAGGAGCAAAAACGAAATAAAAATTCAGTGCAATTAAGAGGTAGAAGTTATTACGTATAACACAATTTACGTATAACATGCCTCAAGAACCATGTTAGTTACATTGTAATTTTATTTTGTTTTAAAAATACTATAAAATTTAGTTACAAATAAATCTAAAATCCAACTATATATTTATAATAAATAAATTTTAGATAAGATCTCTGCATAGTGATGGTTTGAATTTCTCGTGTCTGACTTTTTCTTTTTTAAAAATTTATTTATTGTTATTTACAACTGTATAAAAATATTTACAAGTAAATTTGCTGAAGATGACATAGTGAGTGACATCATACAAACATGTGGAAAAACTATCCATTGATAGAACTCCAATAACATGTTTAGAGGAGAAGATCTTCTTTCCAGACGCCTAGGAGCATTATTAGGTAATGAAGGAGAAGCCAGGTTAGAAACAAGTGGGTTTGGGTGGTTGGGAAGTTTATCATGGAAGGTATGGTATCTGGTTCTGGTCAAATCGGTAACATATGGGACATTAAGGTCCTGATGGATGATTTGATTTGTAACAAACTAAGGAGCATTAAGGATTTTGGACTGTAAGGATTGGATTCGGGAGGAATTTGATGGTTTGGTGGTACTCAACTCCGTATGTCCAGATAGGCCTTATAATAGTCATGTAGATCAGTCTTTTGTAATGGATTGGAAGTTTGGACCGTTTGTCTAGTAAATGTTATAATAGCCGGAATCGACGAGCAGTTTCCTTTTCTTTTTAGTCTTGTATGAGGATTCCATGTCAGTCGTTCGTCCAGATGTAGTCCTAAGTAACGGATCTGTTCGACAGGAATAAATGGGGTATTATTAAAGGATACTGTGGGGCAGGAGGTCATGGGTTTACGACGAACGGTAAAGACTCAAAACTAATATTATAATTATTGCTTACTGATATATAAATGGTTTCAAGTATTTTTTTATGTTTTTTATTATCAAAATATAATTCTTGACTATCTGGGAATCAACCACCACACTGCATGGAAACAGATAAGAATGAGGAACATCCAGAGGAAGGATGGGATGTATACAATGCATATTTTATTTGTTATTTTAATATTATTTTTAATATTTATTACTTTTTTGTATCTATTTATTAATTTTTTATATATATTTATTACTGCTTTCATCAATTATGTTTATCTATTATATTATACTTATTCATATTGTTATTTATTTAAAAGTTTGATTATGTTATTTATGTTTTAATTTTATTCTTTGTAAATAAAAGGGGGAGAAAAGAAAAAAAGAGAAAGGAAAGATTGATAAAACAAATATTGTATTGAACGAAAAAATAAAAGGACAAAAAAAAAATGTTAGTATTATATATTCTAAGCTTATTCGAATATGGCTATATTTTATAAGATTTAAAAATTTTTTGACTAGAGTATGCAGTGTAATTAGTAATTAGTTTTTTCCCCACCTTTACAAAAATTGTTGATCATATTATAATAATTAATGACACTTTTAACTAAATGAGCATAGATGTTTATCAGGTAAAGGTATAAGTGTAACACGATACTCTACATTTGGTTACGTTTTAATAGAATCAATAAATGAGCCATATATAAATATAATTATGTAATTCATAATCCAGATGGACGACCAATGGGAGGAGGGATCGAGAGTGGGCGTGGCCTTGGGCTGGAAGGGGGAGATATATATCCAACTGATTGGACAGCGGCAAACTCAGACCCACAGTGATGGCGATCCCTCGACTTCTCTTGTTGACGACAGCGGTGGCCCTCGCCTCCGCCAGCTTGGACTCGATGCTGGCAGACAGCTTGGACGAGTGCATCGGATCCAAGGCGGGCACCGAGGCCTGCCTGAGGGGGCGAGTCCTCGACTACCTTGGGGCCCCCCGGTCCGGAGGGGAGTCTGTCCTCGCGGAGAGGATCCTCCAGATCTTGAAGAACCACGACCTCAGGCTCCAGTTACCGGAAGCTCTTCAGAGCGCGACTCTCGTCTTCAAGCCCGGCCGTGGCCTCGACTTCGACATCGAGTTGCCCCACGAAAATGACGTCACCCCAAGAGCAGGTACGATAAATGAAAGTGTTTATCGATATATAGTACCGCGAACTATAACAATTCCTGGAGAAAAAAAAAATTGAATCGTGTATTTTAGAAAGAGTATAAGCACCAATAAAATTGTTTGAGTAATTAAAAATAACTCTCTCCACATTAAAATTTGAATGCCAAAAAAAAAATATTTTTTTAATGATTCATAAAAACTGTCTTAATACAATTAGAATCTGAAAATTCAAAACAGTAAAATGTATTCTATGATGAAAAAAAATAATCTGAAAATCTGCTTTAAATAATTTTTTTTTTCAGAATTATAAATTATCCCTAGAAAATCTATTTATATTAAATTAAACTAGTTTGTATCGACATCAGTAATTAGATACTCAATCTTTCTTCACGATATCATACTTTTTTATTAGATTTAATATATCGATTAAAGGAGTTTGGGGGCCCTATGAATCGTGTGGCATTGGACCCTTAGTATAAAGATGGCACTGATTCGACTTTTATAAAATAATCGATTCAATTCTTTCATCAAATCTAGTTTAGAAAACTGTATAAAACTTTCATTGTCTTATCAATTGAAGATATAATATGAAGGAGTTATGTGACATTTTCCAAAAATAGGGCTTTTTACTCTGCATATCTTTTTTTTTCATATTGTATATTTTTTAAAATCATTACTGTTGTTAATAATCAAATTTTCCAGTTCAATTCACTTTTTCTCAAATTCATACCGTTCGTAACCTAATACCTTTATGTTAACCTCTTCCAAGGTAGGCTTAAATTAAGTGAGGTTATGCTATTGGGCCTCTCCCGAGATTACAGAATTTATTTTCAAAACGAATTTCAGTTTTAAAGAAAAAAAGACTATAAATCATTATTTTATTCATTGAGTATTACAATGATGATAAACAATTAACAAAAATATTTTAAACATTTACAAGAGGCTTTTGGGATTATGGGGCCAACTAGATCGTGGGACAGAGATAAAAATGGGAAAAATCCGTATCCCACAATTTTTACTTTGAGTTCAAATTAATCCTTGTTCGTTTCAAAACAGCAACTTTCTTTATTACACTCGATGGAAATACTACTCCTTACTATGTATCTAAATGAAAATTATTTAGTTATATATAATAAGTATTATTTCAAATGAAGGCAAGAAGGCGTAGGTTTTATGGACTTATGCAAAGGATGGCCGAGGCGAGATTGAACAAGAAGATTTTCAGTAAGATTATGGGATATAAATTCAATCAAGGATACACGGTACAAATCAAACAGAAAACAAAGAGGCTTGCAATTACACAGGATTTGTGTGAAGATAGAACAGAGCACCGGAAATTCTTGAAACATACGATGCTTGTGAAGGACGGTTCCCGTCTAGGACGACGTGGACAGAAGAAAGGAAGAAGTCCTCGAGCAGAGATGGGCAGAGAGGAAGAAATTGATAAAGAAATCTGAGTCATAGTTCAATAATAAGTATTATATCATAGTTACTCTATGAAAATTCAATATATCCAATTTTCGAAAATTATTTTTAAAAAGTAATTACAGAAACATTTCACATTCAGATTAACTAAATTATATTGATAATTTTTATTTGTAAAATTTATTTGACAGAAAATAACTTAAGAAAAAAATTGAATATTTTCAAAAACCTTACCGCACCTGCGCCCACCAATTTGATGGTCCGTTTCTGGTAAGAATAAATCTTTCATATACAACCCTATTTTATCTATGATCATTTATGAGAAATTATTCTCGCTCGTTTCAGAACAGACATTACTAAATTATTCACAATTCTCGTATTAATTTTCCAAATAAACCGAGATTGACTGACTCAAGTTTCAAAAGTTTTCCAAAATGTAATTTTATACTTCTTGTTAAAAAGGTATGACACAAATATAAAAGTTTAATTAAATTTATATCCTGTTCTGAAGCATTTATGTAATGCAAAATTGTGACAGAATAAATGTAGAAAATATCAAATTGGAGAAAGTTAGTCCCGGTGGCGGTCAATAAAGGTATCAAAAAAGTAACAAAAATCTATTTATTGTTAATTAACGTTTCGCCCCAGTTTGCAGGGCTTTCTGAGACGTTTAGTTGGCAACAGAACGTCACTCTTATCAGCCCTGACGAAGCCCTGAAAAGTGGGGCGAAACGTTAATTAACAATAAATAGTTTTCTTTTATTATTTTGATAGCTTTATTGACCGCCACCCGGATTATCTTCCTATAATCTACTTCATTCGGTCAACTATCTTCTGCCAATGGAAAATTTTATGAATGATTTTAAAGAGTTAGTCACCCTATCAACTGAAAGGCTCAAATATAGGCATGTTAAGTTAAATTTAAAATCATTCCACTAAGAAACTTTTTAACTGAATGGCAAAACGGAACAACCTAATGCGCATGCGTTTGCCAGTTGAACGTCAAACTCGTGATTTATGTTTGCGTTTTTCTTCACTCTTTATCACCTTCTACGACTTTATACGTTGGATATTAATTTTTCTCAAATCTTGGACATTCCAACGGTATATTATACGTCTATATTAATACTCTTATTTCCGTAAATTTCCGCACCCGGATTGAGATATGAGACAACTCTCCCTGCCTTCCACCCTACCTGTAAAGTTGATATAGAGGTTCAAGAGATTTCAATGGGATATTGTTTTTCTAATACAATAATAACTTTGGTGAAAAATATATGATAAACAATAACGCGTTACACAGACACATTTAACATGTTTTGGGACTTTTTGTCATTAATGGCTAATATACCTTTTGCAACTTCAAGGTACATGATCCCAATTGTTTTTTCAATCAATTTTTAAATAAAAGATTGATAAACAACTGCAAATTAAGTTTTAAAACCTTTTTCCATTTTTGTAAGTTTTGTTAAACTCGCCCATTTTTTATATAAATGAAGTTTAAGTTCAAAATTCTACTAATTTTTTTAAGATTTTTTATTTGTCGACTTATTGAAATAGTGTTTAATAATTATATTTTATGCACTGTCTTCAACATAAAAACTTCACTTTTCTGCAGAATTTAAAGTTTTTATTTTATGTTTATGTTTAATTTAAACTGTCTTTAGTAAAGAACGCATACACATGTTTATATAGTAAAGTAAGTTGTTATTTTGATATTTGTTATAATTTTCAATAAATATATCCAGAGAATTCAGTGACATCATGTCTATTTTTTTATATTTGTGTAAGATTAATAGAGTTTTGTGATAGAAAACTTATTTCCCTATTATAAGGATTTAGGGAGTCACCTGCATTGCAGTGAATGGATGAGAGATCCTAGAGAATATTTAGTTCTTCCACGTGTTACTTGATTACAAATTATATACTAATATATCTTTCATTTCAGGACGAGACATGATGAAGCAGAAGATGCTGTTCCCATTGCTCATGCTGATCAAGTTGAAGCTGAAGGCTTTGACTCCGATCATGCTGGCATTTGTCGGCCTCAAGGCGACCAAAGCTCTCATCCTCTCCAAGATCGCCATCATCCTAGTCGTTGGTTTCCTCATTGTTCAGGTCTGTATTACTAAAGGCAAGGGAGTAATGGCTGTTGAGGTTTGAATTCTTTAATACCCACATTAAAAGATCTATAAAAAAATATAAATTCCGTCAATCGTCTGATCAAAAATACTATTATATTCGAAATAATATTACACCTAGATAGAGAAGTAATGTGATACAAATCAACAAATAATATGGTTTAGTTAATAACTTCAGCATTTAAGAAATTTCATCCAAAGAGAAAATAAAATAGAAAACTGATAGGAAAGTTTTCGAAAGTTATTGCCTATGCAACTTGGGAGCCGATCTATTATTGGCATCGATTCAATTTCACTCAGCGAACGAGTTAAGAATAGAGAACGGTGTTGTTATCACATGAATCCACGATATTTATTTTATTTTATACCAGACATGGTTACCTTACATGGTTGATATAACCGTTATAATATATATATTTTTTTCAATTGTCCTCTAATAGTGAAAAGAAACAAGTTAATTTGAAAATGGGACGAGAGAATAAAATAGAAAAAAAATAAATAAAAAATAATAATGAATAAATAAAATGAGTAATAACAAAAAGTAAAATTGAGATAGTGTGACTATGAATTAGTTTTATATTTATTAAAATATTTATAAAAGAATGTCCTGCAGCAGTCAGGGCTTCAGTCTTCGGGTTGAGGTTGGGTTTCCCAGGTTGTAGGTCACTGCTCCTTTAACTGTAGGCAACTGGGAGTGGAACTTCATGAACCGTTTTTTGATATAATCCTCTATTGACTCCATCTGTAATTCGTGATGCAATTGGCTATTTCTTATGAACCAAGGAGCATTAACTGCGATTCTTAGGACTTTATTTTGAAAATATTATAGTTTCTTTTCTTTTCGTGAACACTTTAAAGTCCACGTATATATGAAGTTCAGGGGGGCTCCAACGGGATTTTCTGGGCAGCTAGTTTTTTACCTTGTAGTCTTTACAAGATAATGAAATCTCCAACAGCTTCATCACACCAGCTTTGCTCCACCTCAGTTGTTCCTAGTTTTCTCTCTTAGTTTTTCCCCCAATTACTTTATTAGAGTTTACCAACGTCCAAAACCCCCCCAAAAAAGAAAACCAAGTACATCTACAAGCAACTAACTTGTCGAAACGGACAGACAAAATGGTGTGGTGATCGGCAAGTAAGTAGCGTGACGTCATTCTCAATTTAGCAGACCTATTAACAGAATCTCAACCATGTTAAATATTATATCGTTTTAGCATGCCAAAAATAAGGAAATATTTCTCCTTTTAACATGTTAAACGAAAGGTAATGAATACCCTTGTTATAGGAAGGTTTTTTGGTTCTAAAGGATTGAAATTTCAAGGCACCAGAAAGGTATTAGAATAAACCGAACTTTGCAAGGATCGTACCTGAAACGAATTTTTTTTCTAGGGAAGCTAACGGTCTGCATGTAAAGGTAACCTTTAGTAAGGTCTTTCTTTAAAACATTCACTAGTACTTACTTCATCCTATCAAATGTTAGTATACAAAGATCGTCCCTAGCTCAGGATGTCATCAAGTTTCATTTAAAGAACAGATTTGTATTATGTATAGAGTAGATATAATAGCAGCTTCTTAAGTTAAAACTTAATATATGTTTCTGTGAATAATCATAAATGCACAACATTATTTTTATTCATGGTTAGTCATTATTAAGAATCCGATCTTTTTTTAACTTTCTTTTAACCTTACTCGTCACTTTAATTGTATTAACAATCCGCAGTTAGGTTAACCTTACTTTAATCTTCAAGCATAAATCCATTTTCCTTCTGCATTAACAGATATGCCAGAAACTCGGAATGGCTAAGATGTCCTTGACTCCTGCCGCCATGCCCACAATGGACCCTACTCCTCCACCACCAGTCTATGGCCCTCCGACAACACAAAGCAGCTACGACCCCAACAGCTGGGAGCCCGCACCAGGTCCCTACGCCAGGATTTACGACTCGGCCCAACAGATGGCATATTCCGGATATACGACGCAACCAGCCAACAAGTACAAGAAAATCTAGGTAACATCATTTTATTTCAATCCATTACTTTTAATTGACTCATACAAGAGAATCCAAACATTAGCATTCTAGAAACGTATTTAAGCCCTGTAGGATAGATGTATGATGATCTATTTCCACTAATTCCTCTTGATACCTTGTCTTGGATCTAGTTATTTCAATTTTGTTTTTGTTTTTGTAGGAGTTAAAATTTTATAAAAAATATTAGATTTATATATAAATGTTAAAAATTATATCTAATTTCTAAATTAATGGTACTAATTCTCTAATTCATTTTCAGGTTACCAATGAACGAAACTCCGGCTTGATACCAAAGAAACGACCAAACCACCTAAGGACAAAAACGGACTTCTAAGACGATTGACTGGGAATTTTAAACAAACTGAGAAGTAATGCTCATTTTTCATTACGAGTGCTAATATGAAATGAGCAATACGAAAACCAAAAACCACATACCAACTTACGAAATTACATTCTCGCAAATGATGACTATATTTTAACTAACAAACGAATACAGAAAGACTGAAAGGATAGAATTCAGGGGAAAACGCTCAGTTTAATGTAAAAGAAAGAAATTGTAAATATATTTATTAATTTATTGCTTTGTAAAAATAAAAAATGCAACTCTGTTTAAAAAAATATTGTTTTACTTAGTATAGCAACAACCCTCCTAGCTCAGTAATTGTGTTTGTAGTTCAATAATTCATCTGGAAATTGTGTTGATGGTTGGCAAGAAGTATTTGTACACTCTTGTACTGGATGTTGGATTGTTTTGTTTTTCCAATAGAAGAAATTATGTCTTGCGATAGAAAGGAAAATCCTTTGTCTAAAGAAAATGATATAAATGCAAAGAGCTATTTTGAACAATTTACCAGTACCAGTATCGAAAGCATGAGAGTCGGAGATCAGTATGTATTCTAGAGTAGCAATGATCCAAAACAGACATCGACGGAAACTAAGGAATGGTTAATATTATAATGTACATACTTTGACCAAAGTTTGATGAATATCGACAGACATTATCGGGGGACTATTCTCAGCTTAAAACAATTTGAGCCAGACTTTATTAAAATTCTTTTTAATCCCATGGATCGATGTCTACTTATTTTTCAAATTATTACATTTAGCATGAATTATTAAGTAAGCAAAAACAATTGCGGAGTGGTAATGCTTCAAGCCAAGAAATTTTGTTATTATTAATTTTTAGAAGATTTACATTTCTACATAAGTATATGGATTTGTTTCACCTTGTCGAGGTGGTTGTGTTTTATCGGAATCCAATAGATATGTTAGGTACACTTGACCAGAAGGCCTCGAAAATGCGTGTTCAATGTAAGTAAGATTGTTGATTAGGAGATGAATAGATAGGATGAGACTTACGGGGTAATAGCCGTAATATCTCTAAGGATGGTAACTTCGTCCTACCGGATACCTACCTGTAGGTACAAAGGAGGTCGGGTAGCTAGCCGCCGGGTCCTAGGTAATGAAAACAGGAGGTGACAAACAGGGAACTAGCGTAAAATGACTCTTCATATCAAAAAACAAGGTAGAAAGAATATACTGAAAATCTTATTTACTGTCCTAAGAAGGTACTGGTACAACACCATCGGTGGGGTATTGATTCTACCATCGATACAAAGGCCGATGAGAGGCACCGCTTATAAGAACTTACTTTTTTTATAATTCATTATATTTGTTTTGTTAAACTTTATTTATTAAATCAACATAATACTATTTACATGTCTATATATAACATTATAAAATTATATACATTTTACTGAATAAATGAACACAATAGATGGCTGGAAAAAACATAGGTGTTTTAGTAGTATAATATAGTAGTGTTTTTAGGCCCCAGGTAGACCGAATTGAAGCTTTTTGTTCTGGCGGTGATCATACTATCCTGATAGATAGCATCACTACAACCTTTTAGTAATATATTTTAATTTTGTGAAGCTAGAGGAAGTTTTATTTCCTTCTATCAACTGGTTTTATAAAATTTGGTATATTTTTTAATATTTGTTTAGTCATAGTTTCGTGAAGAAATACTTAATAGTAGTCTAATAGATTTTTAACTTTTTTAACTAGTCTGATAGATTTGTAAACAAACATTTCGAGGAAATAAAGTCAAATAGTCGCATAAAAGTGGATAGATAAAAATATGGGAAATATTCATTATGGATTAATTGTTGAGTCTTACTAACTAGGGAGTATTAAATACTAACTCTAGATAATGGCATACAGAGTGCACTACACAAAGTTTGAATGACTTCTATGTTACCTCTAGTGTTAGCTCTTTGTCACCAACAATAGTACTCTTCTATGTTTTGTGTACCTTATTTTTGAAACTGACCAGTGACGATTCTGTGGTGTAGTAGTTTATTTAAGTTGTTTATTCCTATTTATTACACTATTAGATTGTTTTGAGATGGAAAATCCTAATATTGCTATAAAGGAAAAAGTTCTACAGTACGAAACATTTTTAAATGACGTTTTAAAAGAAGACCTTAGAAAAATTCATGTGAAGCTTGACCAGTTACAAAGTGAATTGTTCGAGTACATTCAGTTAAAGAACTACATAGAAACGGTTAAAAGTAACAAACTAAATGAGGCTACTCTAAACACACAAGTTGATATTGGCTGCAATATATTTTTACAAGCTAAAGTTGAAGATCCAGAACATATTTTAGTAGCTGTAGGTTTAGGATATTATGTTGATCTACCATTAGATAAAGCTTTAAGTTTAGTTAATAAAAAAATTAAATTTATTGAGGATGAAACAGTGTTTTTCAAAAAGAAGAGTGCAGTTACAAAAAGTCATATAAAAATGGTGTTATTGGGTCTGATGGAGATTCAGAATCTTAAATAACAGGTACTGTAGTGAATTACAATTTTCATCATTGTATGGAATCTAGTGCATGTAAAGATTTTTTATTATTACACTAGATTTGTTCGAAGAGAGACAAGTGACAATGCTTTCCTGATGGCTGGAAAACTAAGCAAATGCAGTTTAGAGGCGTCATCAGATTTAAACACTATTTAATAAGTGTGGAATGAGCTGTGGAAACGCACAATGTTCAACTGTACTGATATCTTTTCAGTAATAAAATAGCCCTCAAGACCTTCGAAATCTCCAAGTATAGTGTCATAACTAGTGTAAGCCATTGTTAAATGAGAGAGGAGAAGACCACTTATTTAATTTACTATTTTGTACAAAATTAAATAAAATTTATTTTAACTTATTTTTTATTTATTTCTAATATGATTCCTATATTTAGTTAGTAATTTATTGAAAAATTCTACGAATATTTATTTACTCACATTTCGTTGAAAACTATTTAGGTTTCTCTCTTTATCTTTACTTATGGTATTTATGTGGAGAACTAAATTTTAATTAGAGCAGAATTTGTTTTCAAAAAAGTCTTATTATTCAAATATCAATATTATCAAATCAATTTAAGCAAAATTAGAAACCTTTGTTTACAATAGCGTATGTACTACAATGTCTCATTATGAGATATTCTATTAATTGTTAACTACAGCTAGTTAACAATTAATCAGATTTTATAGGAATATTGTAGAATTGTTTTATTACAAAACGACATGTATCAATTAATGCCTTTAAAAGATTCAGGAATTATTTACAATTTAACAGATCTTTCACATTCAAGTAATTTACAGATTAGTCGTGTGTCCAGCTGAAAGTATATTTTAGAATGCATTAGCCAATATTTCACTTCTGTATTCTCTAATTTTATGAAAACTCAAAATAATAGCATCTGAAATTCTGAAAGGTTCAATTCTGATACCACCAACCATTGTCTTTAGTGGACCTCGTCAAAACTTAAATCTGAATGTATATCGTACAGTATCAATGGCATTTCTGTGTTGAGATCAGAAAATGTAAGGGACTTGGGCATTTGATTCCATTCAGATTAAAATTTGATGAACATATCAGTTTCATCAAATATCAATTTTTAAAATGCATGTTTTATTATAAGGTAGTTATAAAGGTTATTATAAGGTTTAGTAAAGACTTTCACAGCATTACTATTGCAAAATATTTATATTCTACTATTACAACTTTATCACCCTTATCTTTAATTTTCTCATATGTGTTGTCACTATTAACCATATCAAAAATGCTCGGCATAGAATTTTATTATTTCTTAACTGGAAATTAAATTTTATTAATGTTAATTATCTGGTTTTGTTGCAAAACTGAATTTGAAATCTTTTGAAACTCGCAGAGCAATCGCCTGATATTCTCTTACTGATTGTTAAATCTTAAAATTAAATGCCCAGAACTTTTAAAACATTAATTTTAGTACCTTGGTTGATAATATGAAACATTCAAAGGATTTTTATTTATTTATTATAATCCAAGGCTATCCGTAGAGATGGTGAAGTTTGTTTATGAATACTGACTGTGTATTAACATTTGTAATACCATTATAGGTGTACTAGAATATACTAGCTAATATCTTAGCAATGTTTAATATCTATATAAATATAAGAAAATTTATTTGTGTACACTGACATGGGAGCAGGTGGTACTGTAAAGTACTGTGCCCCTGACTCTTCATTGCTTATAGCGGTACAGATTTAAGTTTTAACAGTAAGTGACATTAATTGATGTCATAAAGATGTAAATAAATGAAATTAGTCATATATATTCGTACATATTTGTTTTCTTTAGGTAATCAAATATTTCTGGAATGTGAAGCCCATTATCGTTTAATTAAGTTGAAAAAATATGGTAATCTAGTGTCAATCAAATTCCTGCAGTCTGTCAGTAAATGTTTAATAGTTAGTGGTACGTTATACTTTCTAGATGTTCCTGATCTGTCCAATTCATAGTATAGTCAGTTTTTGTGCTGTCTGCAGCTTTAGATTAATGTGTTCTATGGAAGCACTGTCCAAGTTGCCTGCAATTTATTTTATATTTATATTATCATCAGAGGACAAAGGCAATCAGATGGCAGTATTAATGATGCATTTTTACAATTGCCCAGGACGTCATTGTGTCATGGAATCCAGATGAACAAAACTGAAGTCAGTCTAATTTAGCTTGAAGATTATTTTAAATCTGAGTACTGGGATGGGATGTGTTGTATATACATTTTTCAATAATGATAATAAACTCATAGAATCTGTGGGTAGTAAGATATTATTTTTATTTGTCCCATAATAGGCTTTTCATAATCCTAGGTAAGTTGTCAGTTCTACGGTAAATGAATTGTTTTGGAAGGAGGACTTGTTTGGACTATGAAGTCTTTGCTGCATCTTCAACACCACTAACACTTTCAGAACCTTCAATGAGAGATGTAAATTTAAATAAGAGAATGTCTTGTATATTTATCCATCAATTCATAAAAATATTGTCTTTTGACGCTACTGTGTCTTGAATGGTGATAAAATTTGTAATATATATATATTGATATTAAGAAAGTACCATGGTAAGAGTTTTAAGTATGAGTTAGGAATAATTTTGGTATTATGACTTTAAGGTTTTTGATCGAAAGTTCAACCTGTACATTAAAAGGTTTAGATAATCTCTTTTTAGTTAAATATTTTTGAATTGATCTTAGCTATTTGTTTTAGTCGCCTGTACTCCACTAGTGGTTCTCCAACTTTTACACATAAGCTGTCTATCGGACTTGTTCTGTAGGAACCCATTGTTAAACCAATATCGGAATGGTCCAATAATTTTAGTACTGTGGGTGAGGGGGAGGAATATGCTGTGCTTAAATGCTCCTTTTGCTAAAAATAATTATAACTATTATTCTGCTATTAATAGAATTCAAAGAAAGCAATGTTGATCGTGATATTTTTATGATTATCAACTTATAATCTTTAATTACTGTGAAGTTAATTTTTCTGTAGCACAAGTATTTTAAATTAATTTATTTTTTTCTTATTTTTAATATTTTATTTATAATTTCATATATATTTCTTGAGTTTTTTGTTTTAAATTATTTGTATGTTTTAAAGTTATTTTATGGTTTAAAGAAAATTAGTTATTTAACTTATGGTTGTATTTAATTTTGTTTTAGCTTAATCTTCCCATTAGCTACTTGCATTCAATAAGTTCTCTTTTATTATATTAGGACTTTAGAATTGTTGTTATATTAAATAAGTACCTACTTTTTCACCAAACCACTTTCTTCAGCTGTCGCATCTTTCTTTGGGTCAAATATTTAGCATAGTAATTTATTTTCAGACCTAAAAGCGTTCTTTGTTGATCATGAGTTATTTTATATATTTGTTTTTAAGACTAGGTGTTTTTATTTTCTCATTCATGCTTCTTAGGAATTTATTTAAACCTGAATTATTTCAACATCAAATTTACTTTAATTGATACTTTGAGTATCAATTAAAATATAAAGAGGTCTTGATGTTATAAATTCATAACTCAATGTTATGATTACATAAATTTGAGAACATTATAGGTGAGATTTTAGGCGTCACCTTGGCAACCTCGTAAATGCAGCAGTACCTGTTTGATGCTTGGCTGGGTAGGTTAATTTTAATTTTGTAGAGGCCCCACAGGATGAAAACTCTGGGAGATAACCCACAGAATAACTTCTCTGCTCCTAAACCTCCCTTGCTCAAAAATGGCCAGGAAGGATATAAACAATTATACAAAAAAAAATTATTACATAACTTCATTGTTATGTTTATACACAAGAGAGAGAGAAATACTTTATTCATATATGCTGCCTAAATACATTAGGTTGCTATCTCACACAGCATACTTATCAATCCGTAATCGGACATATTTACATTACATATTCATGGTATAATCATAAAAAAAGATATACAATAATAGGATATAATAAACAATTTTTTTCACAACTACAGTTTCCTTTTACAATCCATTTCGGTCTGTACAACCAATACAAATGTTTCACTCACTCCCATTTTTCCCTCTCATTTCTGCTTAATTATTCAATTCACCCTATCAACAAATTCGCTCTCCGGAATTCACCCTCCTAGATCCTCTTCAGTGACCCGCTAAAAAAATTCAATATAAGACGGTAATGTGAGATCAGACCATCATTCATAGTCACAGCAGTATATCAGTCTATCAAGAACAAACAACTAGATGCGTTTTACAAGAAAAAGAATAAAATAAAGATTAAGGGGTAAATATAATAAAAGAAAAAAAAAAACCCGGTTACAGGAAATACTTGAATGGATAAATACGTTTTAAAAAAAAAAAAAAAACACAAAAAAAACAGTATTAATAAAATAAAATGATTTAATGAATAAATACGTTAAAACACACACATAGAGAGGTCAACATATTAAAATGAATAAATAAAACAAAGAACAATCTCCGAGCTAATTCCCATGCAGGTGATGGTGTATGATCCCCAGGGAGTCCAAAATAATATTTTCCGCCAAGATCGCAATATCCCCAATGCTAACACCTAGGCCTTCTAAGAAGCTCCTTGTTCTATCTGGTATTGTTCCACGAGATCCAAACCAGAGGCCTCTCACGGCTCTATAATATTATATTCCCTTTAATAGAATATTCCCTTTAAAAAAAAAAAAGTTGAATTTATTATTGAAAAAACTGAACATAATAATAAGATATTTTAATCTTATATTTGGACAGAGTGCTGTACATATCATTTAATAGTAATTGCAAGAATAAAAATATTTAAATGTTTTATCAAAAGTTGATCAATTGGATCACATTATACAGAAAAGAACCAAACCACATTGTTACTGGAATGAGAAAAATGGTTTAAGGTTAAATATTTTATTTATAAATAAATACAAAAATTCCCTAATTTATAAATTAATGCAAAAGTAGTGTTTATAATATCAATTTTAAAGAACATAGATCCTTTAACTTCTATTATATTGGTCAACATTTCAAGCATCAGCTAAGTATCAAAAGCTAAATTTATAATTTTTAAATACTGGAAATTCACTGATTGAATAATATAAATGGAATATAGTCCGGGAATGGTCAAATAAAACTCAAATAGTAATAAATGTTTTAAATAGTTATTACTATTTGAATTTTATTTGACCGCACACAAACCATATTCCATTTATATAATTTTTAAATGTTGTATGGGAATCATCAAACACTTCTTAACTTTTCCCAAAATTACAAGGAGTAATATTCTTCAACTTTTTAAGTTGTAATAGTCATAATAATAATGCTCTCATCAGTAGTTTTAATCTTCTCGGTTTAAAAACTTAAAAAAATTACAAAAAAAACAAGGATGCAATTATAAAATTTTGTGAATTTACTTTATTTTCTTAGTGGGCACCCAAATGGATTTACTAGATGTTTATAAATTGAAATACTTATTATAATTCTTCCCTTGACGAATTTTTAAGTATAATTATGCTGAATCATGAATATCTAAGAGCATTTTTGAATCCACTAACACAATAAAGTAAATTTCATAAAGTTTATAGTGGCATCATTATTCTTCCAGATCAGTGATATATACTTACTGACCAACAGCATACTTATTACAGTGCTTCTATTTCACTTAAAAATGATCCCTCAAAAATTTGGAGATTTTACTCATTTGTAGTATTCAGGTTTTGAAGTCAGTTCATGAATAGTACAAGTACAGGAGTGAAAGGCTGAATTTTTTGTACATGATAGAAATACTAATTTATTTTATTACAATACATAAGGAATATTTATTTAGGAAGATCATTAAGTTAACTATAATTAATTAATTGCAGGAAGATGATCTTAGAACTGATCAAGAAAGGTACTCATAATTACAGAAAAATCATTATATAGCATTAACTCCTATTTTGTAAATTTTAGGGTGAGGAACATTTTTTTGTGGTCTAATTTATACATAAGTTAATTCAGACAGGACTAAAAATATGTTAGGTGTAAAAAAAGATTATAATTTATTATTATTATTTTTTTTTTTAATTCTACAAAATATTGACAAATTGAAGTGAAAACCTAAAGTCAATATAGTTTAATTTTTTATAACTAAATTTCAACATAGTTTAATCTTACAAACCTTATAGTTGACAAAAAGTATACCAAGATTCTGTATATATATAATGTAATTACATTAATTTAAGGCAATGTTAATCCCGATAATAGATTGACATAAAGATATATAGCTAACACTTAGATAATTAACATTATTGTAAGATGTTACTTCATTGATATCACTTCCCTATTCATTTTTTGTAAAAAATTAAATTTCATATTATTTTCAAATGATTTTTTGGCCACTAAATTAGAACAAAATATAGTTTTTCCTCAATAAAATTAATTCAACTTTGATTTTTTCATCAATAATATTAAAAAATAAGTCAGTAACAATCCAAATTTTAAAAAATACACATATTTCACAATATAATCATTTTTTACAGCATATGAAAATAACTTCACATATATAAATATTGTTATTAATCATAAGTACGTAGTTTAAGAAATAATCTATTATGTTTTTAAAAAGGAGACTACATATTAAGAAAATGCAGTAATTACAAATATTGTAATATTACATATTTCATTTATATCATAACTATAATTTATGAATAACAAAAAATTAACGAATAAACAATGTACCAACAATTTAAACAAATAATACATTCAAAATTCAATTATAGTATAAAGTTATGCACTCAAAATTTTTGGCACATAATAAAACCAAAAGCTGACCTTCCCTCTACTTTTTGGTCCTTAAATCCCTTGAGATTAAACTTCGGTTGATACCAGCAACTCTCGGAGTCTTCCACATTCTGAAAAGAATTTTCACTACTGGTTTCTGTTAAGCTGATAACACTCGGACACACACAACTACTATTGTCCGGCTGTTTCATTTTAATATGTAACTGTTTAATATTGGGGATCCTGAAATTTTCTTTAAGCAAAAAACCACCACTTTTAGGTGGCACAGAATCAGTTGTCTTGAATAGCAAATAAACATTCATAGGAAACAAATTTTCTGACAGATAATTATAAAATTTCTCTGAATTAAACAAGTCTTTAAAGACACATAACAGGTTATTCTGTAATGAATTTCTCTTATTGCACTTACAGTCTTGTAGAACTGGTATTTCAATGCGGAATATTTTTTTCGGCATTATGATTGTAGCACCAATCATTATAACTATCTCCTTTAGATTATTACTTTCGATGAATTCCTGCTCCAAATTCTTAAATGTTTCTTCAAAACTATTGTAATTTATTAGAATTCTATTTACAAATTGTTCCAATAACATATTCCTATATGAGTTACTAGGAAGAAGTCCATATTCACTGTTAGGATTTAAACACCATTTTCCACCTTTGATATATTGTTGTAAAAAATCATAATTTACTGGTATTTGTCGCGTATTATACAAGATATGCTGTATAATTTTGATAACCAATTTAGAACACAAGCTAGGTGTGAGAGTATCAGTAACTTCTATTTTAAGTTCATACATTTTATATACAAGAAAAATATCAAATAAACAAAATATTCAATAAAATAAGCAGATATCAAAAGACATTACAAGTCAATTTCAAGGAAAAGTTCATTGTGGGTAACAAAACAATCAAAAGCGTATGATAATGTTTACTATAAAAAACTGACTTTTTGAACTCCGGTGCCCACTAGCAAGATCTAGTGGCGGGTAGGCGAACTGTTCCCCTTCTAGGTATAATCCAAAGAGATAATCAAATAGATTGTAGGAAGATAGTCAAGTTGGCGGCCATTAAAGGTATCAAAATAGTAAAAGAAAACTATTGTTAACCATCAATTCGCCCCTTTCGTAAGCGCTGACAGATTGAAACATAGATGTCAACTGACGGTTTGACATCTGTTTAGATCTGTCGGCCCTGCAAAGTGGGGCGAAATGTTGGTTAACAATAAATAGTTTTCTTTTACTATTTTGGTTCGTTTATTAACCGCAACCCGGACTATCTTCTCACAATCTGCTTCATACAGTCAACTACGTTCTTCCAAAATAATAAAATAATTTTATAAGTAAAATGTTATTTTCTCTAGGCCTATAAGTAATGAATTTTCAAGAAATTTAGATATAAATTGAAATAATGCAAACACATCGGTTCGAATTCAAGGCTAGCCTCAAAGCAAAGTTACATTCCATAAATATTTACCAATAATTTTAAAATTCTATTGCATTTAATTAATCGTACATATAGAATGCCAAAGGCACACACTCCTCACGCGAAGGCGGAGTTCATCACAGAACGGTCCCCTTAAACTTCAGATAAGTATTTCACATGGACACCTTCAAGTACTAATGGTAGAAAAAAGGTTGTATTCAATTTGATTTATAATCGCTTACGTAATGCAGTGTATTAATTCATATTTTTTATTTTCTGTTTTAGATGGATCAGAATAAAAAAAAGCAAAATTAGAAGCCAACATGACCAGAGATTTTTTCATGTGATTTCAAAAAGCATGCCTAGCTGATCAAGGCACTTCTTGTTTTTCAAGAAGTAACAGTGTGTAATCATGGCCAGATGATTAAAGAAAAATGTGTAAGGAGTAAATTTCATTCAAGGTTACCTACTAATTTAGTTCAAGTAACGTAACCCTTCTAAAGTTGAAGAATTAACTCCACATACGAAATGAGAGGTTGATTTCTCATGGTAGATCTATTCATTTGCCACTTACCACAAATCCCAGACTTGTACAAATCTTTAATAAACAAAGCAAGCAACAAACGTCTGTATCCACAGGTTAGTATGTTCTTTTGACTTTTGCTGACTATTACATTCGATTTTCTATATGAAAAGGAACAAAATAAAGATAGGCTAAACGAAAGGATACGTAAATAGGAGCAAAGTAGGTTGTAGATGATAAAAAATCATGCAAATAGTACAACGTCAAGGGCGCACCCATGATCAAAACTAGGGGAGCAAGCCATAGCCAATCAAGTTGACTTTTCAGCACGGAAAAGGCGAATGAAACCAACATTTTAAGAAAATTATAGCAGTGCTATTATTACAATTATTTGTGTGAAAAAATTAATTGTTTTAAATTAATAGTTTTTTTATCTCTTCTATGGGCTGCAGCTACTCACCCGTCACCTCGTTGGTTACTCCCATGTACTATGGGTATACTATGGGTTACTACGTAACCAATAAATTCAATCTACGTTCTAGAATTTTTATCAGAAACTTATTAATTTCATTAGCTAGACATCTAATGTCTTTATAAATATATATTTGTTCTATGTTAAATAAAAAATAAACGGCTAAAGTTAATTAACAACATTTAAAACATTGGATTAACAACTAATCGGCAGAATTTTAAAATATGCAGCCTTGAACTAATGTTAATTACTAAATCCGAAGGTTAGGAAAATTCTTTAATTAATTAAAACACAACAATTTATCTGTTGGTAGTTCTAAACCAATGTTAACTAAACACAAAGGTGTGGATGCAGCATAAGCGTCCTCCACTTTGTATCCGAAAACCGACTCTTTAATGAACAGTTTAAAAGCAAGGAGGATAGCATACCTCTATTCTACTTGTAAGCTAAATTGATGCCTAGGAGGGAGGGTGTTGACCACGCCCCTGGAGCGCAGGTTTACTTCGATTGTTGGGATTTCCCTGTAATTATCAAGAAAAACTGTTTATTTAATCGCAAATTTGAACTGAATAGAAGTTGTAGTAAATACTATTACCGACAATTTGGTTCATCAACGATGAAAATCCATCGAGTCCTTCTCAATTTGTGCTTAGTTCTCTAGTATTCAATTGGATAGTTTTTTTTTTTTTTTTTTGTTTTTTTCGGATGGCTCTTCAGCATCTTTGTTGATTCTGTCTATCCATGTGGTTTTTGGCCTCCCGCTTGGTCTCTTGCCTACCATACTGGTATTCATTGTTGTATAGAGGCTTAATGACGGATTGCTTCGAGCCTCAATTCAATTTGAATAGATCCCAAAATATATTTACTATTATAAAATGCAGGAACGGGTTATAATAAGTAATCATTAATGTAATAAACTAAATTTTCATTAGCTTTATCCAGTTTTTAATTTATGTTTTCTCAGGACAGTTCACGGAAAATTAATTACTTTTAAGGAAAATATTAAAATTATAAAATCTAATACAAATAAATAATTGTTTCTGATATAATAGAGAAAGCCATTGATTAAAAATAATCTGTCCATTCATACGACTGTACTTACCGCTCACTAAAAGCACAACAATAAGAACTCTTATATGAAAGCAGGAATACTAAACCGCAATAATAAAGCAAACAATCTTAAAATTGTTGGTACTTTTCCACCTAAACTATTTTATTTATGAAGCATTATCTTAAAATTTGTAGATAATAATTTATTTAGAAAAGATATAATGCATCTTAAAAATATCGAACCACCCTATAACAATAAATTTGTTAAACGTATCTTAAACTATATGTTCCCATATTTTTAATCGTTTACAAGAACAACTAATAAAAAAAAACTAAAAAAGAAATATTTAACTAGATACTTTCTTACTTCTATGATTCCCAATAACTGATTTTCATTTACCAAATAACCATATCTGCCTGAATTTTTTCTTAACTCCATATAATTATTTATTATATCAGGATTATAATTATCACTGTATGTGTGAGCTTAGTTATAGATATTATTGCATCCTCATTTTTTGTCATATTCAGTATCATCTTGTTTTATTCCCATTATTATATTAATTCACTAATTGTAAATTTGCTGCTTTATTATTCACTTCAAAGTATTTTCATTTATTTTTATTATTAGTATTATTTCTTTTATTTTAAATCACAATAATTGTTATCGTATAACAATATCTTTTTTATAAAAATTCTTTCATAACATTCATCTAT
>NW_027111599.1:82690-85511 GCF_000696795.3 Halyomorpha halys
TTATCTTTTTATTTTTATTCCTATCATTGTATCTTATCATAGTTTCATTTTGTATCTTTTTAGCCCTGATGAAGCCCAGCAAAGTGGGGCGAAACGTTGGAAAATAAATAGTTGTAAACTATTTTTGTTTCACTTTTGACCGCAATCCTGACCATCTTCTTATATATCAATTTTTACGGTCAACTATATATACATATATACAATTAAGTCTATCATTTTTATGTGTTATTTTGGCACCGGCCGATAGATGTCAGCAGGCTGAACCATATTGGATGTCATTTTTTAAATAAATAACATAAGAATGATAATTAATAGTTCTTGCTAAAAAACAAAAAAACGTATATCTATATATATATTCGTTTATACTTATCAAATATAGGAACTAAATGCAAGACTTTATTAATTGTTGGACCATGACTTGCTAGGATGGCGTCTCGGATGTCTCTCATTCCAGTTTTAACTCGCCACTGCTCCTTCCATTATAAACTCCCAAACAACTCAAACCCCCTAGTTTCTAACCATGCATCCTCTTCCATTCCCGACAATCTTCCGAGGCGCCTGAAAAGAAGATGGCCACGAGACCAGCTAATGTAAAATGCCATTAGAGTGCTACCAATGGGTAGTTTCCCTACACGCCTGTAACACTCCAATTTAACTTAGATCAGATTTACTAAATGTATTATAATGTACAGTTGTAAATAGCATTAAATAAATATTTAAAAAACTTGCCTCTGAAGTCCTATAAGCCAGCCTTTTTGGCTTCAGTTATCCCCTCTACAATACTACTCCAACTTTAAAAAAGTTAATTATCACAGTGAGTTTAAGGTTCTGATCTGATACATGAAAGGGATGGTTTCATCCACCTCCACTATCTAAACAATTACCGAGAGTTGGTTAAAAGCTAATGCAGTGAGTAGGTGTGTTCTTTTTCACATACATTTATTTATAGAATAAGATTTTTTTTTCATTAGGAAATCATCTCAAGAAGACTTCACATTCCTGCAATTTTCACATATTCTTAACGCAATGAGTACTCGTTTCGGTAATTTCCTCGAGCTCCAAAATGTAAGTTCACGAGAAAGGAGCTCAGCGTCTTAGATGATATTCAGTTCATCATCGTAGTATTTCAATTGACTACACGCCATTTTTATTTATTTCTTTTTTTTTCCTCCTTTTTTACCACCCTTCTTTCCTCCTTTACCCTTTCCTTTGCCTTTTTTTCCTTTCTTTCCCTTCTTTCCCTTTTTCCCTTTTTTGCCTTTCTTTTTCTTTTCGGGCTTTTTGGCCTTCTTCTTCTCTTCCTTTTTTTCAGCTATAATCTGCTTCGGCGTGGGGAACCTCTCTATTGCATATACTTCCTTTTTAATATTCGGTTTTTCCAATTCTAGTTCTATGACCGGTCTCTCGACGTCCTCAGCAGGCTGGAAGGTGCCACCAAAGGGCAACATATCCGGTTCAGCATCTTCTAGTTCCTCAAGGAATTGCTTCCTCTCCTTAAAGGATAACAAGGAGAATGCATCTAGCATAGCGTCGTACTTACTCTTTCCTTCTTTGACTTGGGCTACTCTCTTTGCAGCCTCGGCTGTAGCTTCAGCAATGTCTTTATAATCTATAAATTCTACTTTAAACTGTGGAACCTTTTCGAATTCTATGTCAGATGGTTCCTTTGGTTTTGATGGTGGCATGATAAATTTTTCACAAGCTTCTATACTTTTGAGTTTTAAATTAATGAATTGTTTGATTAACATTAAATCCGTAGCACCGGAGCCTTCCAATGCGTATGGTTTGTCAAACCAGAGCAATGTTGGTACTTTCGAAATATTTATAATATTGTTTTTCTTGAATTTACAATTCTTACGATTCCATCTAAAACAAAACTTATAATAATTTATTTATTAACGCTTAAAGAAGTAAATTATAAACTTCACGCTAACGATTGACATAAGAATCAGTTAAAAAAAAGGGACATTTTTTAATAATTACCCATAATTTTTCCATTAAAAAAATATTGGAAGCACATTGATTGTGACTGTATGTAATATAGAAAAAGGAGATAGTCCGGGAGCGGTCAAAATAACACAAATAGTACATAAATTATTTATTGCGAGCCACCGCTTCTCCTTACTGAACTACTATAATTTTTCTTTTAATTTTGCTTTATGATCTGCATTCCAGAAGTTAGCTTACCTATCATCTTCCCATATCTTTAATCTGTTTCTTTTTATATGTACATAGAATATATATATATGTAGGAAGTATGCCTTCAACTGATGCCAGGCACACATTCACTTTGGTTGGCTAGTTGGGTTTTAGTGGACTGTATACTTGAAATATAAATCATGAGCGAATGAAAATAAAATTCTATTACATAAGTTGCAAGTGGTGTAGAGGGTAACCGAAATAAAACATTTATGGTTGGTTAAAAGGGTTTATTAATTTTTAATGACTGGGCTATGGAAAATTGTAGATATAATGAGGTGGTTGATGATGAGAAGTGAAGCTTAACTATATTGAACTTGGTGGACTTACTCCATGCTTCCCTTCTTCTCTCCGCATTCCTATGCCTCTCTCTCCTCTGCTTCGAGGAACAACTCCAGGAATTCTACTCACTCAAGGTAGATTTTTGGGGTGAAAAAAGAAGAATTGCTTCTAGCAGAAGACAAGATGACTCTCTCATCCCGGGTTATTCTCCTCATCAAAGAGAGTACTGGAGGAGGTGAGTTTTGGCTGTTGGTCACATGGGGCGCTACTAATGCCTACATATGACAGCTCCTCCAATTCAAGCTTTCGGTTAACTTAGGTTACCCGGAACAATATATTT
>NW_027111599.1:85561-86292 GCF_000696795.3 Halyomorpha halys
TGAAAAAATTACAAAACTCCTCTCTGACCAATCCACCTATCTACCTTCAACCCGTGATCCCACCCGCTCACCTTTGAATAAGTTCAATCAGCATATTAAAACCCTTCTTCAAAATAAATTCATTAACCGTCCCACCTACTACAAGCTTATTTCTTATAATTCTTTACCACCTCGACTGTACGGACTTCCTAAAATCCACAAACCTGGAAACCCCCTTCGCCCCATCATATCCAATATTAATGCTCCATCTTCTAAACTTAGCCAATTCCTCCTTCCGTCTCTTCAGTTCCTGAGCCACGACAACCCTTACGACATCCACAACTCATTCCAACTACGAGAACAATTAATATCTCTTAGAATTCCCGCTAACTTCATTCTTATTTCATCTGATGCTGAAAGCCTCTTCACCAACATACCCATCGACAAAGCACTCCAAATTGTTGAAAAGAACTGGTCTACAATAGAGCCTCATACCACTCTTAACTTAACCTCATATCTTGAATCACTTGAACTATGTTGCAAACCCGGATACCTAACTTTTCAAGGTAAGTTCTTTCACCAAACATCAGGCATGAAACGCCATGGGAAACTCTCTCGCCCCCGATCTCTCTAATATTGTACTCAATGACCTCCTTGATTCCGTCATCCCTTTATTCCATAACGACATTTCATTTATCAAGAAATATGTAGATGACCTTTTTCTCATTGTAAACCCTGATAAAATCCCTCAT
>NW_027111599.1:87443-96737 GCF_000696795.3 Halyomorpha halys
TTCACTAACATTTATTACTTTATATTTATCATTAATATATTTTATCTGTTTTTTAAAAATCATCTGATACTTATATACTACTAGACTTATTTTTATTATTTTATAATGAATGTTTTTATTATATAGATTTAGAACATCTTTGTACCTCTATTCAATTTTATAGATTTTCTTTTCTTCACTATATTATATTTATTGTATCCATTCTTTGAATTTTATTGCATTTACTGTATTTTATGTATTCATATTTTTAAGTGCTTTCTCTCCCTTATTATGTATATTATCATTAAATGTCTACCTATATTTAATATTATCTTGCTTTAATATCAAGATAAGTGTAATGCTTCTGCTAAGCATAATGTCATTTGTTAACAGTCAAAGTCCCCCTCTCCCCTACCATGTTTATACATTGCATCCACCTTAAACTCATTTTTTAGCTTTCCTCCATTCAAAAAGGTGTGTCCTATTTTTTCATTATTCATTTTTTTTTTTATTACCTTTATTTTTTTACCCTTATTTTATTCTTATTTCCATTATTTTTCCCCTTTTGTGTGTACTGTATATTTATATTTCTCTTTTATATTTTTTTTCCTTATTATTATTTCTTTTACCATTAATTGTATGTTACTTTTTGTGATTCTTTTTTATTTATGCTCTTCTCTGCACTTATTATTATTATAGTTTTCTTCAATTTACTTTTGAACATTTTTATATAAATTTTCACCTATCTCAAATCATTCTTAGCCCTAAGGTATGGCTTTACTTTTATCTCATGTAATTTATTCTCTTACTTTGATACATTATTTTAGTAGAAATTTTTTAGTCCCGACGAAGCCCGGCAAAGTGGGACGAAACATTGGCTCACAATAAATAGTTAATTACTATTTGAGTTCGTACCATCTCCCTTTTATAGGGGTATTCATGATGTTGTGTTAAATGTAAAATGTTTTACCATGTTAAATGTTATTTGTATAGGATTGTGAGCAGCCCTATTTAAAGTCATGTAAAATGCATAAGACTCCTCGCGGATTTTTTGAGCAACTTGTTTCACAACCTTCCAAAATTTCATGGAATTGTTTACTTATAAGTTTTGATTAAAATCATTTATTACATGCCTAAATTAAGTGAAAAGTGGAAGTTGTGTGAATGTTTTGCCACTGAGTGCCTTGTTGATCTTATAACTTGTGAGGAAGATAATCAAGATGAGCTAATTGACAACTGTCATAACATTATTATTATTGTCATCCATTGCTTTATTAGTTATAAAAACATCCAAAACAATAATAACACAAACTACGAGCAAGTAACCTAACAACAACAAACAAAACACTGACGAACTCAGTTGATCTGTTACGTGACGTATTTTATATTTAAAAGACCTAGTAACAGACAGTTATATCGTTTTAAAATGGTAAAATAAGAAAATATTTCTTCATTCAACGTAACTTTTTCCATGACACTTTAACATGTTAAACTAAAGATCATGAATACCCCTTATATTAACAAACATATATTTATGAATAGAATATGGTAAGTGAAAAGGGTAATAGTAACAGATAGATAATATAGTAAGATAGATAAGATAATATTTCTTCTCTTATCTATCTGTTACTATTACCCTTTTCATTTACTATTTATAACCTTTAATTTTTCTTATTATATCTTACGTTTTGACATTTTATACCCCTGTTATTTTACACTTATGTTTTTTCTTTTTTTCCTTTTTGTAACTATTTTATGTTTGTATCTTTTTTAGCCCTGACGAAGCCCTGCAACGTGGGGCGAAACGTTGGCTCAATAAAATAGTATAATTATCTACTATTTGAGTTTTTTTTTTACCGCACCCGGACCATATTCCATTCATCTTTACACACGGTCAATCAATAATCTTCCAAAAATATATTTACTTACAACTAGTAAATTTGAATTCATTGACCTCAACGGAAATAATCATGTTTAAGCAGAATCACACTATACATTACAAATATATTAAATATTAGATTATATTAAATACTAGATTTACCTTTTTTCATTCAATCTTACGATAAGAAACAATAGGCCCCTGCTCTCAAATTTTTGTAGGTATTGTGATAAGACCCAATTTACCTTTTGTTCAGCTGCAACACACAAAAACATAGTTTAAAAAAAATTGTATATTATTAATAACTTGATTATATCAGCTAATGCTTTTAGTAATTTTGTCGTGACAGCGCTATATACTGGTCTATCATGTAACTACAACAGCCACCTAAACCATTATGGGCCGACATGACGCAATCTACCAGCTAACACGTGGACTACACCAATGTCATCAGGCAAAAGCCGTATATTTATATTTGTGCTATTTCTTGTATATACAGTAATTAAACGCATGTAACTAAATAATATATTGTGATATTATTAAATGTGTTATTTGAATTAATAATGATTAATAGAATCTTCGGCACCTCTTAAAGCGAGCGTCTTATATGTAGAATCTCTCGATATCCAGAGAGTTAGTACAAGAGTCCAAGAGGAGAAAAAAGGCAGTTATCTCATCCCAATTTTTATTTCACCCAATGCAGACAAGGCCATGGACCAGACTCCATGGACTAAACTCAACGAACAGACAATACAAACCAAGAAACATCTCACTTACCTAGGCATTAAACTAGAAACACACCTATCCTTCAGTGGAGACGTACAGAACAGAATACAAATCGTCAAGTCAACATCATACCAACTTAAACACCTCATCTACTCACCAGGGCTGTCACTCAGACTCAAATTACTCATTTACAAAGTAATACTACGACCATCACTCCTACACGGCGCACCACTACTACACTATCTTTACCCAACAGCCCTGAAATTTCTACAATACCAAAACAGCACACTACAGAAGATATGTCGAGGAAAATCTCTGGAAAGACGTAACATGACACACATTCATAACGAACTACAGTTAGAAACTGTACAACAACACATCACACGGAGGCACATTAAATTCTTCGACAGCCTCCCTACTTCCTTCAATCCAGTATTCCAGTCTAGTCAGGGATTGTTAAGGATGAAAGATTAAGAATTAATGGGTTAGGATGAGTAAGGAGTTTGGAATGAAAAGACGCATATCTGTTTTGGGCCAAATCTGCAACGAATGGGATGTTAAGGTCTTTGTGAATGTGTTTATTTGTAACGTAATAATGAGCATCAAAGATTGTACGGAGGATTTGGATTGTAAGGATGGGATGCGGGAGGAATTTGACGGTTTGGTAGAGCCACAGAGATAAATTCCATATGTCCAAATGATTATCGTAGTGTATACTAATTTTTTGTAGGGAATGGAAAGTTTAGAGCGTTTGTCAATTAAGTGTTGTACCAATCGGAATCTACGAGCAGTTTCTTGTCGTTTCAGTCTTGTGTGTGGATTCCGAGTAAGTATCTTGTCAAGATGGAGTCCTAAGTATCGAATCTGTTCAACAGGCGTTTTTTATTGAAAATAGTAGGTAGATGGATACTGCGGCGGAGAGTAAAAGTCACATTGGAGCATTTCGATTCATCGACTTCTAGCACCAACCGAAAAAATTCAAAATTAATTCAAAAAATTTAATGACACATACCTTCTACTGACAATTCTTCATTGGTCTTCTCTACATGGAAGTTTTCTGCATTCATTGTAGGATAGGCAACAATGAGGATGAGCGTGTTATAGAGAGGTTTCAAACGCTTCGGCTCGTTGCTAACGAAAGGTATAGCTTCCATCATCTCACGGAAAGAATATACCTCTTTGACTACCACCGATTCTATTATCTTTTCTTCTGATAACTTTTCTCCAGATATGGCCTTTTCTCCAGACATAGCCTTATTTCTAGATTTGGACTTTTCTCCAGACATGGTCTTATCTCTAGAGTTGGAATTTTCTCCAGACATGGCCTTTTCTCCAGACAAGGTCTTATCTCTAGAGTTGGGATTTTCTCCAGACATGGCCTTTTCTCCAGATATGGCCTCTTCAGACATGGCCTTTTCTCTAGATGTGACCTTTTCTCCAGATATGTCCTTTTCTCCAGACATTTCCGTTTTAATTTATTAATTTTAAATTTTTTTAAATATTTTTTTTTTAAACCTGTATCTTGGAAACCTAAATTAGTTTTGAACATATGTTATAGAATACTTTTAAAATTATATAAGGCAATACTCGAAGCTTCAATAGGACAAATAATATCCTATATCAGTTATTTACGAGGCAGTTCGAATCTTCTCCATGGTGCTCCTTTAGCGAGACATCTCGACAAGACAACGCTGATCAGACTTCAGGGTTTGCAGGGATCCGTTCTTCGACAAATCATCATTACATATCCTGTAACTCCCATGCGCCAGTCAAAAGGGTTGTTGGTATTGAAGTAAATGGGTTAAATAAAAACTAGCAGAGTCGATAAAATTTGAATATAATTATAAAAAGGCTCATTACATATAAACACATAACAAAACGTCATGAGGGCATGAGCTTAGTTAAACGACATAGTCCGTAGCGGTAAGGTAGGTTACAATCAGCAGTGTTGCCAGTGTCAACCTAATAAAAAAAACTTTAGACAACACGCACAACTCTTTCAATGAATATAAATTGACAGATAAACACAATAAAACAATTTATCTCAACAGTTGGAACTACTCTATAGCCTACCACAAATGCATATATCTTGTATACGTCTAAAAAAAACATAATGATAATAAACCCGACTCCGAAATTATCTTCTCTGTCCTATGAGACGTACTAATATAAGGGAGTTGCATAACAACACTCCTCTTCAAAGCCAAAGTGAGGCCAAAACATGAAAAGGGGGGGTTTTGTAACGCCTTTGGGCCCTAGATTAACTTTGAAGTTACTAGCAATGCCCGCGATTGTAATCTGAATAAATATAGAAGACAGCCACCGCTTGACTCCAACTCCTTTGCCATGTCCATGGCATCTATCATATGACCTGCCTCTTTAGGTTCATTTTTCCTCCTAGCTTAATCCCTCCGTTAATCTCCTTCCCTCAAGACTGTTTTTTCATATCTTCTTAAACATAATGATAGTAGTTAGCGAACACTTGCATAAATAATAAAACTTGTTATATTTACTCGCACAGATGAAAGGAGCTTTCTCTATGTGGAAATGCAATACAAAATTGAATCCACAGAAACACAATGAAATTCCTTTTAAACAACTAAAAATGTAAACAAATCAAATCAAATTCAATACAGGTTACCAAACAACACATAAGTTTTATAACAGATTCGGAGAGCTAATTCTCAAGGTATTAGAACATTAGGTTGTGCTAAGGTGACGGACAGAAGGTTACATAAACAGGTGCCATAGCCCCTATTTTTTTTTTTTTCAATCTGCGCAAAAATCTATTACTGGGTTGCACAATCGGTTAAGTGCAGCTGCTCTCCAATTCCTCAATCCGAGCAGGGTCCTCGAATCCTCTTCAACACCATCCAACCATCGAAGCTTTGGGCGGCTTCTCAGGCTCACCGATTAACAAGTCCACTTCCCTGTTCGTGTGCCTTCTCCAAGCTGAACGATCCTTTATTGGGCCGTATATGCGTCTGAGTATCTTTCTCTCAAATGTTAGGAGATCCCTTTCATCGGACTTCGTAAGTATCCAAGAGTCCGTTTTTTTGTTTTTTTTTTGTCTTTGTTCTCTCTGATTTATGGCAGGTAACTGAATAGTGAGAGCAGCAGTTATAATATATAAACAGCAACAGTCATCGAGGATCAGAACTTCTCTAAACTATTTCCAGCTGCAGGCAACCAACCTGTACCTGCATTCAACCTGGAAATGGAACCATTACCGGGAGTCTCGTTAGCGGAAGCTCATGCCATGCACGGCAACAGCCCAGGACTAAAGAAAGGCAGTTTCTGACTTTGAGAGATTTAACGGGGAGACGATAAAACTAATTCATTTCCTAAAAGGGGATGATCGACTGATGGGGCGAATAGAAGCGAAGGCAGCCGAAAACCTGCTCAACTGTGAGGATACTGAGGCGTAAAGGCCAGCAGTCGTCTGCAGGGTGAAAAGAAGTATCCTCAAGCAAATTCAAGCGGATGATGAGACACCTTGAAGCGTGGCCAAGGCGGGATTAAAGAAGGTGTTTGGAGGAGGACAGTGGTCCCCAGAAGGGGACATATTTATTATGATTAGGGAGACGCAAAACCCGAGACAGTCTAATAGACAGTATGCTTCGGAACTCCTAGCACGATACTACATAATCGCCGATAAACTCAGTGAGATGATGGAGACAATCCAACGATACAGGGTCGGATGGAATTCCTATTCAATGTACTAAAGATCCAGTTGGCGAAAGAGCTGGGGAAGAAGGAGGGAATGCCGAGAGAACGCTCCTTCGTATAGTGTGCTCAGGAAATAATAGACACAAACACCCGAGAACAGGAGGCCAGAATGGAAGTGGATATCTGGGATGGACTCGGATCGAATACAATCGGCCTTGGACTACTTACAACTCCTGGCAATGGAGAGAATACCGAGTTAGCGGGAGAGAGAGGGCAAGATATCAGAGAAACAAACCGATCCAGGCAAAACAGAGGCAACAGTCGGCAAGAGGACCGCAAGTGTCCACGGACCAGATATTTCGAATGAGCAAATGAGGGGCACGTAGCCAAACAGTGCCCATACATGTACCGAAGAAGAGATGTGGACCGAGGTGAACCAACGGAGATCAATGCCCAACAGATAATAATGTGAAGAAATATACAGAGAATCAACTGAAGGTCGAGTAGGCCATCAGGTGAATCCACGGAAGCATCGAGAACGTCGGAGATCGAAGAAGAAGCTGAGGAGCCACGGAACCGAGGTAGTCAACGGGACAGAGAGGAGACAGGAGGATGAACAAGGGAACAGAAGCGGGTGGTGGCTAAAAATGGCTGAGAGGAAGACACAAGACATCTGAAGGGGATGCCGGAAGAGGAGCAACCGTACACTACTGAATTATAACGTGAGGGAGAAGAGCGGCGGTATGCCTATCATAGAGATAGCAGGAATGAGGTGCCTAGAGAACACCATCGTGTGCCGAGAAGCCCTAGAAAAGTAGTGGTGTGGAGAGAGGAGACACCAGATTCAGGGATGTCAGTGTAAATTAATCACCCTGGGTGTCCTTTGTGATGTAGAAGGAGAGGTGGAGATAGTATTGACACGGTGTGGATTTATTAGGGAAAACTTCCCAGTACATATTGTAGGAAGTATGCCCAGGGTATACAAAGTTATTGTGGGGTGTGATCTGCTAGAGAAAGTGGGAGCTTGTGTTTAGAATATCAAGGGAAAATGTTGGGAGGTAAAATGTACAAATGTTATTTTCAGCAGAAGAACGCGAGAGCTCGGTTGGAGCAATCAATCAGGCCAAGGATTGGAGACGAAGCCACAGGAGGGAATATATCTTCTTTTTTAAAGGTGACATACTTGGGACGACCGGGAGGACGGTCCATGAGATCTTACTAAAACAAGACAAAGTGGCATACGTGAAAGAGAGGAGATACCCGTAGGCGCTACGTCACCACGTCCGGGAAGAGCTTCAAAGTTAAAAACGCGAGGGAATAATTATTGACAGTACTTCTCCGTACAATAGTCCATTATGGGCAGTGAAGAAGAGCGCACCTGGTGAAACTACCATAAAGTACAGGGTGGTCATTGATTACAGGAACATGAATGAGAATACCGTTGATGAAAATTATCCGATCCCCAGATTTGAAGACATTTTGGACTCCGAGGCGCCTGAAAAGAAGATGGCCACGAGACCTGCTAATGTATTGGGTTCGGTTAGTAGCGTTTTTTACGGGAGATTTCAATAAAAACTTCAGATTCTTTTAATATTTTTAATCAATTTTATATGACCCATCTTGATCTTTTACATGTTGCCATCTTTCAGGTAATTTTTTAATTCCGTCCTCCCAGAACTTCTCAGATGTTTGCGCAATGAACTCCTCTATTAAGAGAGTTTTGAAGGGCCCGAAATTAGTGAAAATCTGTTGGGGCAAAGTCTGGTGAATAGAATAGTTGGGGGATCACATCACAGCCAAACTCCAATAATTTCTGCCGAATCTCTAAAGACACGTGAGGACGGGCTCACGGATGACGGGGGAGGATGTTTTTGTGGAAAACATCGCCTTTGCGATTAAGAGACACAAAAATCATTAAATAACGAAAATGAATTTTTTTTCTCTTCCATTTTGAGCAAGCAAAATACCACTTAAAGATAAGGAATCTCGGTCGAAACTGATGCAAAAAAGCACCTTAACTAATCTTTTTTAAAATATGTAAACATCATTGCCCAAGTAAGCATGATTTTATAAACACAAAGAGGATTAAATTAAAATATTGAAAAACGCTATGAACTTATTTTACAACCCAACATTATTTAATTTTTTGGTTATATAAATTGATTCTATTTTTCAAATTATTATCTACTGTTTTTATTATCTTAAATTTTTCGAAATAAAAATTATGTTTGAATTTCTTGGAATAGGTAGATTAGATACGACAAATTATATTTTTATTTTTAGAGTTATAATGACTCTGGTGTTGTATAATAGGTGTATAGTACAGGCCCTAATGACACAGCCAAATTTAAACCCTGTTATAATCTACTCTACTTTGGAAGTCGACTTTATTATAAGTCGAAACGTTAAACATTTTGTTTATAAATTAAATTTGGTGAAATAATTTTTCCTTTAAATTTAACAAATTTATTTCTTCTTATTATTAACTAAGCCCCTCCTGACCAACTTGCATCTCCTTGAAGGTAAAAGTGACCGTAGACTGTATGTTTTCGCTCAATAAATAGGCTTACGCTGTTCCAAACACTCCATCAGTTCATTTAAGCCAAATTTAAAGTTAAAGGAAAAGTAGATTCTCATATCTTCTTTTAGTGTGATTTTATGAGTTTCTAGTTTCTGAGAACCCTTTTCCCTAAGAATTCGGTCCACAGTACTTAAGTACAGCTTCATTAATTTTCTGAATAATTAACTGAACTGTAATTAATTGTGTCAGAGACTTTGGGAACCTAGAATATCCTGTAATCACTACAAAGCTATCTTGAATTAAACTAATAATAATTTTAATAATTAAGATATTTTTCTATTGAAATCATTAAAAAATTATTAATGAGGAGAAGATGGTTGGGGGTGCGGTCAATGAAAAACACAAATAAGTACGATTAACTTATTTTAATGTGCCAACGTTTCGGCCTTCTTCAGGGCTAAAAACAAAACAAGATAACAACCACAGTAAGTATAGAAAAATAAAAAAATATAAAAAGAAA
>NW_027111599.1:98117-99907 GCF_000696795.3 Halyomorpha halys
CGCACCCCCAACCATCTTCTCCTCATTTATCATCCACGGTCAACTATCTCTCATAATTAAAAAATTATTAGTTTAATCTGGAATCAATACACGAGTAATTTAATTACATCCTCAATTACATGTTTCAGTTGCACTATAATAACACTAAGATAACCGTTAAATGGTCCAAAATTGAAACATTAGTGGTTTTGAAAAACAATTAAAATGAAGTAACTGTAAAACACAATTACAATTGCAAATCCCATCAAATTACCTTTACCCTACGTCATAAACCTACTGACTGCCCTACATTATACTTCAATAATATTGCCCTTACCCTTATTGAACAGATCTGCATCTGGACACACGACTAACCTGGAATCTTCACACAATATTGAAAAGACAGGAAACTGCACGTCGGTTTCGATTATTACACCACTTACTAGACAAACGGTCCAAACTTCCAATTCATTACGAAAGACTAATCTACATGACAATTATAAGGCCTATTTGGTCATAAGGCGTTGAGCTTTGGGGCTCCACTAATTTCGAATTCCTCTCGTATCCAATCCTTACAATCCAAAATCCTTCGTAAAATGCTCCCTATTTTGTCACAAATAAAATCATCCCCAAAGACCTTATTGTTCCATTTGTAACCGATCTAGCTCGAACCAGATATCCATCCTTCGATTACAAACTCCCTAACCACTCAAACCCATTAGTTTCTAATCTTGCTTCCTCTTAGAAGAAGATGGCCTCCAGACCTTATATTGTAAAAATGTTTTTAGAGTGCTCCCAATGGGTAGTTTCTCTACATCCTTGTACCATACAATTATGATTTCCTCAAATTGACTTGATGTATTTATGTCCAGTTGTAAATATCAATAAATAAATTTTAAAAAATATATATTTATTTTCAGCATTTCGAAAAGAACAGTCCAAAAGAATTCCGCCAAGATCGCTATATCCCCGATGCTTACACCTAGGTCTTCTAAGAAGCTCCTTTTGCTATCTGGTATTATCCAAAACCGTGAGAGGTGAACTCTCTTTCTCCAAAGGTGTTCCGGAATTTTTCTTTAAGGAAAAGGATGCATTTTTCACACATTTCCATCTTATCCCTTTCCATTCCACTCCTCCCACATCTGATCGAGGTCATAACAGTTGCAAATCAACAGTTTTGCAGTGTTTCATCACTCCCGATATTCCTCATCATTAAACTTATTCTAATTATAGTTCATTATTTATGTGATCAAAATTAACTATTAACAAGAAAACAACAAAAATGAGTTGAAACTTATATTTTTAAATTGCTTTGTCACTTCTTTTTCCCCTTTCCTTTTTTCCCTTTTCCTTTCTTCCCTTTTCCTTTCTTCCCTTTACCTTTTTTCCCCTTTCCTTTCTTTCCCTTCTTCCCTTTTTTACCTTTCTTGCCTTTTTTGTCTTTCTTCTTCTCTTTCTTTGGCGGTGGTGGTGGAGGGATCGGTTCTGGAGGCGGTGGGGTATAGAAAGGATTTACCGATCCGTCATCAATGTACCTTTCACTGTTGCGCTGGATCTCCCTGCTGAAGAACAGGTAAAGGTCGTCCTCCGAAAGGCACTCTTCACCTTCTAGCCTCATCGTGCTCCCCCAACGCATCAATGTCGGTAGCATCCTGAGCTTCGTCGCCGGATTGTAATATGCATAGCAATCCTGGAATCTGAAAATTCCTGAATATTATTAAATAATTCTATCAGTGGGTAGATCTTCCACATGTTTGTATTATGTCACTATGCCACCTACAGCAAATTTACTTTATATATATATATATATA
>NW_027111599.1:100861-127493 GCF_000696795.3 Halyomorpha halys
ACATGGAAGGGGTACAAATGGGTGACCATGATTGACCTCTTCAGTAAGACCGAAATGGCGCACCAGGTGCAAGATAGGTCTTCGAAGTTGGGATCAAACAGGGGTAAGGAGATACTGCGATACGAGGGACCATTCAGGGTGATAATAATAAGGGAACATAATATTGTAACTATTGAGAGCATTAGAGAACAAAAAAGCCCAGGACCGTTCATATTGAACAACTTAAAAGTCCCACTAACCGAAACACCTGCGCAAGAGTAATCCGGAGTGTCCTCATCTCAACTTATTGAGAATCTGAAAATTCCTGAATATTATTAAATAATTCTATCAGTGGGTAGATCTTCCACATGTTTGTATCATGTCATTATTATATCACTTACAGCAAATTTACTTTATATATATATATATATATATACACAGTTGTAAATAACAATAAATAAATTATTAAAAAAAATTATTAACTAACGAAAACAATTATTTTTCTTTTAAGTATGAATCTTCCCTTAATGTATCGAGTTACGGTTCCAGTTATTATTTTTTCTGAAAAATAGACAATAACATTTAGGACATTTGTAATAATTATAATTTTTATTATGGTAACAGCACTTTTACACACCATTGTCGTGGATCCACTCATTGACCCTACGTTAAAATATTAAATATAGTGTTAATTAAGTTAATATTGGAATCTGTTTTATAATAAAAGTTTTAATAATTGTGCATTCCAAAGATTCAAACGAAAAAAAAATTTACTACCCTCAAAAAATATTTTTACTATATATATTTACTACCCTTCCTGTTTCATTTATATTCATGTATCTTATCTTTTAATTTATATTCATGTGTCACCTTCTTAAGTGTACTTATATTAATTACTTTATTATTATTTTCTATTATAATTTACATTTCTCTGTATCCCCACATATTTGGTATATTGTCTTTCTTAATCACTTACACATATTGCATCCCATTATTTTATACTTTATTTCTTCTTTTTTTTTTCTATCTATGAGTTTTTATTTTTTTTATTATTATTTTTTGTTATTTTTTATTTATTTTATTTTTTTTTTATAATTTTGTAAATATCTCTTCTTCCCCTCTAGTATATATATTACCATTTATTGTTTACCTAATTTAAAAAAGATTTTTTTTACAATATTTACTTTTAAATCATTTCCGTTATTATGTGGCGTACTAAACTCCCATCCCCTTTTCTCCCAATACAAACGGCTCACTCTGACTTTGACTACCGTCAAAACAGGTATGAATTCTTTCTCATCATTTGATTTTATTCTTTTCTTTTTTCATCTCTTAATTTGTACTTTCTTTAATATTTCTTCTCTTATTTTATCTCATCATTTGATTTTATTCTTTTCTTTTTTCATCTCTTAATTTGTACTTTCTTTAATATTTCCTCTTTTATTTTATCTCTTATCTATCTGTTACTATTACCGTTTTCATCTACTGTTTACAACCTTTAATTTTTCTTATTAAATTTTACTTTTCAGTGTATACCCCTGTTATTTTCCGCTTATGTTTTTTTTTTTTGTAACTATGTCAAGTGTTTGTATCTTTTTTAGCCCTGACGAAGCCCTGCAACGTGGGCCGAAACGTTGGCTCAATAAAATAGTATACCCATTTACTATTTGAGTTTTATTTTTTGACCGCACCCGGACCATATTCCATTCATCTATACACACGGTCAATCAACAATCTTCCAAAAAAAAATATGTTTGTGATAATTAAATTTATTTCGTGGACTGAAAAATGGAACTGAAAAAATTGTTGATTTGAATTATTTATTAACAAATTAAAGACAATGATATATAAAATCATAGAGATAACTAACTGCTTTTAAATTAAACCAAATAAATTAAATAAAAATTTATTCTCTTTATTAAATAAATTAAAATTAAACTAATATGATTAATGTGGGATTGGATAGCTCATTGGTAGGGACTGTGCTACTAACTTCAAAAACCTGGGTTCTAAAAACGAATTTTATATAAGTAGAAAATGGTGTATTGTTACAACAATTAAATTTAGCATGCAAATATTGAAAGTGAATTGAATAAATATAATTGGATTGGAATTACGATAAGATTATAAGTTCGTCTCTTTGTTTTCTCACTTACTACTGTTCCTACTAATAAAAGGGTAGGAGGGTTAGATTGCTTGGTGGAAGGGATGTTATAAGGGCTTGAGCGTATCCTGCTCCAATGTTTTGATAATAAAAGGGTGCGCTTGTCACGTAAAAAAACTTGTTTTTTATTCTGAAATATTACATTCAGGTAATAAGGATCACAGAGCTGATTCACGCCATATTTACGAATATATAAATAAAATTAAAACAAAATAAGAAATAAAAGAGAATAAAAAAAAAAAATTTTAACTTGAAGTAAGATGATATCTTAAGCATAATTATTCCTTTTACATTGAGCCTGGGGAATTCCGAACCGAGCTGTGCCCTCCAGTTTTGAAAGAAAGAGCAGAACTCCGGAAGATTCGTACGCTTCTCTTTCAACAGCGTCACTCGTATTAAAGCCCATGAAGGATGAGTTAGGGCGCTAGACACAGAGCTTTAGAATTAAATTCCACTTTACATAAAATTCACCTGGCCTAAAACATAAAATCTCTAAAACCCTTTAAGATTTTGGTTAATGTGAAGTCGAAAGGTAATAGACTTCTTCGGACGGAATCAAAAGAAGAGAGACACACAGAACCTTTTTTAAAAGAACGAAAGTGAGAAAATGTATTTTTACTTCTTTACGAATTTGAATGAAATTCATTAATTAATTATTTGAGATTTCTTCTTACTACTAAACTAAAATACAAAAGGTAAACAATTTTAGATTACACGGTCGCCAAGTTTTGTTGAGACAATTTACGGTAGAGACCGAGGGTCTACTTTCTTCACCAACTGTACGGTTTAGCTGTGTATTTAAGGAACCAAATATAATTTTCTAATTTCGAAAGCTTTAAGTTTTTCTTTTTTTATTATTTGTTTATTGAAATTTACATTAAAATACATATTTTAAATATGGTGATTACAATCGTATGATACAGATATGTAGAGAAACTACCCACTCTAATAATATTTCTACATTAGAGGGTCACGAGACCATCTTCCATCGGAGGATTATCAGAAATGGAAGAGGAAGCAAGGTTAGAAACTAGTGGGTTTGAGAACTTGTAATAGATGGATTGATATCTGGTTCAGTCTAGATCGGTTACATGTGAAACATTAAGATCTTTATGGATGATTGTAATTGGGACAAAGTAAGGAGCATTTTGAACAGTAAGTATTGGATTCGGGAGGAATACGATGGATTAGTGATGCCCCAAAGCTCAACTCTGTATGTTCAGATAGGCCTTATAATAGTGATGTAGGTCAGTCTTTTGTAATGGATTGGAAGTTTAGACCGTTTGTCAAGTAAATGTTGTAAAAGTCGGAATCGACGAGTAGTTTCCTGTATTTTCAGTCTTGTATGAGGATTCCATGTCAGTCGTTTGTCCAGAAGTAGTCCTAAGTAACGGATTTGTTCGACAGGAATAAGTGGAGTATTATTAAAGGATACTGTGAGGCAAGAGGTCATGGATTTACGACGATGGGTATATGTGATTTTATGGGATTTCTTGAAGTTTATATTAATCCTCCAGTTTTGCCACCATTCTTTAAGGGTGTGATGTGGGATTGGAGGGTTTGGGATACAATGGAAGGATCATTTTTCACTCAAAATAGACATATGTCATCGACATACGTGGTGAGGATGGGTTAGGATGTCAGCAATAAAAACTGTATAAAGGATAGGACCAAGGATACTACCCTGAGTTACACCAGCAGATTGTGGAAATAGGGATGAATAAGCGTTGTGATTTACTTTAAATAACCCGTCGAAGAGATAAGAACGAATAATGAGGAAATATGTAGGTGATAGGAATTTACGGATCTTGTATAGCAGTCCTGGGTGCCAGACTCGTTAAAACTAATTTAAATTTTGAATATATTTTATTTTACTAGGATATTTTGTAGAATATTTAAATATGATTTTACGAAGAATTTTGGTTGTAAGGATTGGATATGGGAGAAATTCGAAGGTTTAGTTGATCTTTAAAGCTCACCTCGTATGCCCAATTAACCATTATTATTGTCAAGATTTAAGTTAGACATAAAAACTTTAAAAATTATATATGATTTACTACATAAAATTAGGTATGAAACTTAATATATATTGACATTCTTTATAATTTGCATTATTATGATGAAAATAAAGATAATTAAAACGTACTGTTTAGGAGTGATATTTACAACCATGAAACAGATATCTTTGGAAAGATGGTGTTGTTCCATCCCGAACAAGCATAACTCCATCCATTCTTCCACTTCTAAAATCTTAGTATTTTCACCTTCCTTAACTTCTTCTATTTCGTCCAATTCGTTTTCTGTTAATTACACAGTGATTAGAACAATATATCACTAAAATAATAAAATCTTATTTGATGTTCATTGTGACATCTTCTTATTTATTTACAATTTATTAGCTGGAATGTTCAAACCTTCACCTGTTTAATTTACTTCAAGGTGCTTCTACACGTATCATAGCGAATTCATGAAATCATTGCATTCAAGCAAAACTCAAGTTTGTTTTAACTTTCCATTGTTTTAGAACAACCAATAGATGAATATTTGTTTTCTCCCTGTTTTTATCACTTGAAAAATTTTCTCAAACCTTGAATTCTAAAATTAACTCTTACTTAAGGTTGTATTTTTTAAAATTCTATCGATTCGGTGTAAATAAATTGTTTCAAATATTATTAATTAACTTTAGCAGTTTATTTTTGATTTAGCATACCACAAACATAGATATATGAACAAGACCTACTACTGTTATTTACAACATTGATACAAAATAAAGTTTCAATAAGGTTTGAATCCCAGTCATTCATAATTATTTTGTACTGTAGGAAAAGGCATAAGCACTATTAGTGTCTTAATAATCACTTAGTACAAGAGCCCAAGAGGAGAAAAAAGGCAGTTCTCTCATCCCAATTTTTTATTACTTTAATGATATACTTTAACTATGTACAATTACTAGCCAAAATTGATGAGTCAGCCAAGTATAGGAAGGAGGAATAAAAAATGGCGGCTGTTTCAAAGCAATAAAAAATTTTTTTTTCATTCGAAGCTCTATATCTTAAAGAGTAGGAACAACACAAGAAAACCTAAGTGGACATTATTTAAAGAATAGTAAATTTGCTAAAATATGAGCCCTAATAGAGTTATTTACGTTAAATAGTTTTCGAAATATAGCTTTTTAAAAGCAACGTTTCAGAAAAATGTTGTATGGGACGTACTGAAAGATCAGCAGTTAGTGAATTTATTTTGACAAAATTTATATCTCAAGAACCATTTGACGTACAGGTGTCTATTAGCACTCAAATTAAAGTTAGTTTAATGAGCTATAAAGTAGTTTATGATGTTTATCTTCGTAGGAGTAATAGTTTACATCAAATTCGCTAAAATAAATTGATTTATAGTTGTTCGGACAAATTTCCATTTGCCAAATTTATATTCATATGTAAATATCACAAAAACTACTACCCTACGAAGATAAGTGTGATAAGCTACTTTATAGAAAGTTAAATTTCCTTTATTTTGAGTGTTGGCAGACATATGTGCGTCTTATGGATCTAGAGATATATTTTTTCAAATATCCAACATTTTATACGAACAACTAGAAATTAACATTTTGTGAGTTTATTTTGTCAAATATCATAAAAACTACAACTCCTATTAAAGATAAACATAATTAACTATTTTGTAGTGAATTTAACTAGCTTTTTAATTCAGAAAATGGTTTCTGAAATGGAAGTTTTTCATAAATCAAACTTATTGTCCAAACAACCATTAATCAATTTATTTTAGCAAATATCATGAAAACTACTATTCCTACGAAGATAAAGGTCATAAACTTCTTTATAGTCCATTAAACTATCTTTAATTTGAGTGCTAATAGACATCTGTACCTTACATAGTTCCTGAAATATATATTTCTCAAAATAAATTAACTAACTACTAATCTTTCAGTAGATTTTTAAGAAATTTTGCTTTTTTAAAAGCTATATCTCGAAAACTATCTGACGTAAATAGCTCTTTTAGGGCTAATATTTCAGCAAATTTACTCTTCTTTAAGAGTGTTCTCTTAGATTTTCTAGTGTTGTTAGTTTTTAAAATATAGAGCTCCAAATGAAAAATAAATGTTTTTTTAATGCTATACTTGGAAGACTCATCGTCTGATCTAGTATTGAATAGTAATTACACCTAGTTCATAAGTCATTAAAGTAATCAAAAATTGGGGTGAGATAACTGCCTTTTTTTCTTCCCGGCTCTTGTACTAACTGGTTTATTTCACTCACATTAACTCTCATACATAAACAGTACACATGGTCTTAATAACCTACTAGATTGTTACAAAGACCTCCCGTAAGAGCTGACTTGACAGTCAATGCTGACTTGAATCAGCAATAATCAATACCTGAAGTCCCCACAGTACTTACGAAGTCTTTATGCAGAAAGATATAATAAAACTCACCATCGAATATGTTTTTTTCGTAATCGGCTTCCCTGAAGCAGAAGAGGACGTACGTTGGTTTGTCGACTTTACTATCGATCATAAAATCGAAGAAGTCATTTTCATTTTCGAACGAGAATTTGTGGATGTATGCGATTGTGGGAGGGGTCGGAGGTCTCTCTTCAACAACTGGTGGAGGTGGTTTTGGTTTCGCCTTCTTTTTACTCTTTTTCCCCCTTTTTTCTCTTTTTCCCCTTTTTTCTCTTTTGCCCCTTTTTTCTCTTTTGCCTTTGCCACCTTTTTTGCCTTTCTTTTTCCCGTCCCACAAATTTATCATCCTAAATCCTTCCATTTTGTTTTTTGTTTTTGAAGAGAGGGGTTAATATTTATCCATTGATCAACTCAATCTTTACACTTCTCCTGGGTTAACAACTATTTATGTACTAATAATCCATTAATTTGACGTTTTCCCCCTAAGGGGGCGGCGTGTTTCAGTACTCATTTCCCTGCTAACACATGATTATTGCTAGTTCATTCGCAATGATTAAAAAAAATCTGAAAGTTTCCATGGATACGAAACGTTATTAATATATCTGTTATTTCATAATTTTTTTTTTATCGAGTTTAAAGAGGCCCATTATAGTCCTGTGTATTGCGACTATCGATAGTACCTAGAAAACAGTCGTGAAGGTTTTATGAGATGTTATCTAGTTAGTGTTAATATTGTCATGCTTAATATTGATGTTGTCTTATAAGTTAGTTGCAATAAAAGTTCATACATATGTCAATAACGGAAGATTATTAATTCACCGTGTGTATAGATGAATGGAATATGGTCCGGGTGCGGTAAATATAGAAAAAGCTCATAGATAGAAAAACAAAGAAGAAATAAAGTATAAAATAATGGGATACAATATGTGTAAGTGATTAAGAAGTCAATAACAATAAACTTCGAAAAATTTTCTGAAAGACAATGTTTTATTATATCTTATTTCCACGAAGTTTACAACACACCTACTTGGTCAACAGAATGTATACGATTGTGTGTATATGGTTAGTACAAATGAATGGACTTGGTTTTTAAATTGATTTTTAATTGAATTTAAATTTAAATTTCAAATGCAACAATTTTCTTTATTTTAATGTTTTAAGTATATTTGGTCCTAGAATGAGATTAACTTATGATAAAAGCAGTAATTTATGGATTTTCATAAAAGAGGAAACATGGATTGGACCACTACCCAGCCTCTGTTTTCATGAATTGAAATATGTCCATAATTACATTTGGGAGTGGATAGTTTTCGCTCTACCCAATTTACTTGACATGATAAACGTATAATCTTTCTATACCAATGAAAAATAATTTTGAGAAAACTGATATGAGAAATTTCTGTTTGTAAGTTTTAGAAGTAGGTCGAAGAGAGGAAAGGAAAGGTAAGGAAAAGTAGTCCAGTCCACTGAGTAGGTCTGTTCCAACAACCACATAACTATCCAGAAATATACGGAGCATGCGCATTACAGGATCTGGGGGGGAGGGGAAACACGTATTACGCATGCTCCGAAGAGTCAGAAGTGGTTGTTTGAACACACCTAGTGGAGAGTTGGTAGGAGAACATATACACTGTGTGTCTCCCCCCTTCTTTTACTCACAGGCAAACTCAGGCAAAACTTGGTTGCCCTATACTAGTCTCTTAGAAGTGTTTTACAAAGGTTAGTCTCGCTTACTTGTTTTACAACTAGACATCGCGACTTGGCAATTGTTGCTAGTACTTGCAATTAGTTATTCTATCAATTATTTTAACAGTTGCTGTTTACTACAACCATTGATAAGTTATCCTATAAAATTTTGATGTTAATGACCTCTTTGGAAAGGCCTTCGATTGTTTTTTCTTATTATCATTACCTCATTATTACCATTTTTTAAAATTATTTCTATTGGCGAGGTACGTGTTTTAAGACTTAATTTATGAGGTCGCACTTGCTCAGCCTCCACTGGCTCACAACCAATGATGCAGCGAGATGGAAGCGCTGGGATCTTTTGAGCTCTGCTCTACTCCTCACACGTGGGGGATAGAGTGGACTCAGGGATCCTCAGGTCGATTGTGTAAATATTGTATATAAGAGTGTAAATGTGACTAAAGATTTTTTATTTCATATACATAGTTTGATTATGTTCATTTTGTTTATCCGTCTGTTTGTGTATATTTTAAGATAGATTTTTTTTCTCATTCATTTATTTATTTGTATTCTTATTTTATTTTAGTATGAATGTGATCATTCATCACTATTACCTATTGCCCACAACTGTGTGGCAGATTGTAATATCTATCAATAGATAAAAAGTATTTAATAAAGTTCAAAATGAGGTGAATTGCTCTAACATCAGGTCTGAGACAATGTGTATTCTGGGCGTGAAAAGGCCGAGTATGTAAGACATTTAGTTTGTAGAGGACCAGGAAATTCTATACAAGTTTATTTAATTAAAAAAAATATATTATGTTTATGACAATATATTCTTTTTTTCATTACAGAAGCGAATTAATGGTATTTACAAAAATTATCACCAATTAATATAAGACGATAGTTTGCTGGGTCACGTCTCGGCCGCTAGGTCGGGCTGCAACAGTTCGTACCTGTAACGGCTTTCAAGTATATGTAATTTATACTAATTACCAGCAGATAGCAGTAGTGTCATTAGTCTGTTATTTTTTTTATTTTATCTTGTTGATTTTATGTTAAATAAAAAAAAAATTAAGACTCCAATAAGCTTTTATTTTCAACACAAGAGTAAGAATAAGATATGTAATCTGACTAAATAGAATAATAAGGATAAAAAAGAAAAAAACCAAAGGCTAAATATATATATATATATTTTTATTGGTTCTGCTCATTTCTTCTTTCCTTTGCCCTTTCCTTTACCCTTTCCTTTACCCTTTCCTTTTCCTTTACCCTTACCTTTACCTTTTCCCTTTCCTTTTTTCCCCTTTTTACCTTTTTTCTTCCCTTTGCCCTTCTTATCGCCACCTGCCTTCTTCGGAGGCGGTTTCAGATCACGAGGGGGTGGTTTGATTCCCTTCAATAAATGATTGCTAGTGAGATATTTGTGTTTGCGATCCATGAACAAACCGAACATGATAATACTCGTGCATTCCTTTTCCCCTACAAGCTTCTGTAACTGTCCCCATTTTATGAAAGTGGGTAATGTATGGAGAGCGAAAGGTGTGCCGTTAAATCTGCAATACAAATTAAATAGGATAGAATTTATTTATATTAAAGTTAAAACTTAGGCTAGTATTTTTAACTATATCTAAAGAACTTATGCTCTAACAAAAATATATACCAGTCTCCAGATCTTGCAAAACCTGGAACGGGGGTACCGATAGTATTCAGACCTCCTGAACAACAAGCCAAAGAGGAACCAGTGCTCAGATCTTAAAAGGAAGGTGGAAGAATGAGGAAGTAACGCAAATAATACTTCAAGATCAAACGCAGATATCCTAATAGAGACCGAAGAGATAAAGAGGAAGATCTTAATAGTTTAGTCACAAAAGAAAGATATGAGGTCTGTTCCAGCAACTATTTCAACTAGTATATTTATTTAGACTGGTCTACGAGGTCTGTGTGAATAACCTTTATAGATAATAAGTATTACAATTTAATTTTTTCTATGTTTCAGAATATGGGGATGTATTACGAAATAATATAATATGGCCGTGGTATCTAGTAAATGTAATGTAAGATTACAATGGTATGATACAGACACGTAAAGGAATAACCCATCGGTAGCTATCAAATAATATTTCTTCATTAGAAGGTCTCAAGGCTATCTTCTTTTTAAGCACCTCGGAGGATAGTCAGGAACGGAAGAGGAAGCAAGGTTAAAAACTAGTGGGTTTAGCTGGTTAGGGAATTTATAATGGAAGGATTACTTTCTGATTCGGGCTTGATCGGTTACGTATAAAACATTGATGTCTTTATGGATTATTTGCTAGTGGCAAAGTAAGGAGCATTGAGTAGTTTACGAAGTATTTTGTATTGTAAGGATTGGATACGAGAGGAATTCGAAGGTTTAGTGGAGCCCCAAAGCTCAAGTGCGTATGCCCCGATAAGTCTTACTGTAGTCATATCTTTTGTAATGATTTGGAAGTTTAGATCGTTTATCTAGAAAGTGCTGTAATAGTTGGTATCGACGTACAGTTTCCTGTCTTTTGTGAGGATTCCAAATTAGCCGTTTGTTCAGTTGCAGTCCAAGGTAGCGGATCTGTGCGACAGGGGTAAGAGCAACATTATTAAAGGACTGTAGGGCAGGAGGGTAGAGGTTTACGACTGAGATTAAACTTAATCTGATGGGATTTGTTAGGAGTTATATTATTCTCCAGTTACAACTATATTTACATAAAAATACATCTAGTAAATGTAATGTTAGATTACAATGGTATGATATAGACATGTAAAGAATCTACCCATTGGTAGCACTCTAATAACATTTATACATTATAAGGTCTCAAAGCCATCTTCCTATCAGGCGCCTGGGTTTTGGGAGTTTGTAATGGAAGCATGGTATCTGATTCGGGTTAGATTGGTTACATATGTAAAATTAAGGTCTTTATGGACGATTTTCTTTCTAATATTGAGAATTTTATGAAGGATTTTGGATTGTGAGGATTGGATATGGGAAGAACATACTGAAATTATTTCTGTTAAATCTATCCATCTGTTCCTTTGGGCCATTTTTAGCGAACTCCAAAACCCATTTTAAAGTTTGATGTCTCAAGCTACTCAGTAATATCCCACGAGTATTTTTAAACAATTTGAGCTCAAAATATTGAAATGATATTTTATTGTATTTCATAACCTTCTTAAATGATCAAGTGCTCCTAGTGGTATTGCACAAGATATGGTCAGCACTTATAGCCTATCTCTACTGCTCTCTAGCTAACGCGAATTTAATTCATTATTTATGATAATATTTACTTAAATTAATACTTATATTTAATATTTAAATAATAAATGTTTTAAAATTAAAATAAGGACGACAGAAATAAATATCCTATACCTGTGCCTTATCTAATTCGTTCAAAAGTCGGGTGCCAATGCATGTCTCCTTAAACATATCAAGGGATTGTTAGTGATGTTGTCTATAAATAATTAAACTTACCTGCCACATTTGAACGATACACGAGACTCTTCTTGAACACTTTGATATGCATTTTTTCTGTTTCCACGTGAGATGAAAGAAACATTCTGCATGGAGACATTCACTGTTACATTGGACTGAATATATTTGCTAAAATCCGTTTAAGGGCAGGCAACTACAATATTAAGTTTCTTTATTTTTTATAGATGTCACTAACAGTGCCCTAATATATTTAAGGAAATACACAATATCTACCTGACTCTTAAAACGAATTAAATAGAGTTACTACAGTGTTTTTTTTTTTTTACATTATAATGTGTATATACATAGTTCCTCTTTTAGTTTACTTACATCTCGATATTATGTACATCTACTGTAAGGTAATTTATATTCTTTGCATAAGGTCTCATTTGTACTATTGCCAAACTCTGTGTTAGTAAATAGTCAACTGGATCTTCTGTAACATTAATACTTCAATATTATTATCGTTATCATTTATAAGGTCATAATTGTCCTTAAATGTTCGAAATGGAGTTGTTGCAACCCCGCTACTATTTACTGAACACCTGGCCCTATCCAATGTCGAGAAGTGAACTACTATACTCATCATTCAAACATCGTATATTAATATATGTACAATGTCTTGTAAATCATTTAATTGTACAAATGAAATTACAATTTAATATGTTGTAATATTCTTAAATGTTGTACTTGAATCAATAGAGCTTACAATAGAATCTTCTGATCCACTAAAATCTAACGTCTTATACTTATCATCTTTCGATGGTGTCTAATAGCCCAGAGAGTTGACTAAGCATAAAGTTGTCTAAGTGTGAATTTTCCCTTAAGGGAACTACCTTAGGAAGCAGTAAGCAACAATACCCATAATGGATCAGTACATTCTACTGCTATTTTTGGAAAAGCATATTGGATTTTATTTCACTTTTCCTTCTCTTCCTTTCCCTTCCAAAACCTTTTCTTGCTTTCGTAAAGACCTACAGCTAGTTCCTGTAGGGCTTTCCATCCTCTTCACGACCCTTCGCTAGTTCCCTACAAAGTGAAGTTTCCTTCCTGCAAGGGCCTATTGCTAGTTCCAGAAGGTTTGATTCCTTCACGACTGTTGACTAGTTCCCTACGGAGTGAAGTTTCAATCCTGAGAGGATTTGCGGGTAGTCCCCATAAAACTCATCCTGTCGTTTCATCTCCTATCCAGCTGCCTAACCCATTTGAACACGCATTGTCGAGGCCTTCTATTTTAAAGCACCTAACATCTTGAATTGGAGTCAGAACAAATTAATTATCCATAGTCAGATATGGGCAAAAATTAGCTATGGATGGAACTAATAGCTAAAATTCCCATAGAAACAACACTTATTCATGAATGAACCACTGATAAATAAATATATACCGTATCCATAGTTTCAACTATAGCTAATTTTTGCCCACCACTGTCCATAGTTACCTTGGCAGTGTCTTTTACCAAGCAATAATCCAAGTTTTTTAAATTTTATAAATCGTTTAATTCGCTTTATTCAAGTGAAGTTGCTATCCAATGTCATTTTCATGAATATTTAAGTTACTTTGAAAAAAGTTAACAAAGAATAACAGTAACCTTGGAAAAAAAGAATAATTTATAGAAAAGGAACCAATTTCTTTTTTTAACTTGAATCTCAGTCGATATAAAAATATAATGAATATTCTGTTTGTCATAACGTCCATAGGGTGATAAGAAAAATAAGTGTGGTTGTAATAAACCTTCACAGAGGATTAGAAAACATTTTTGTAACGTTTTAGGTGATTTTGGTTGTAAGAGATATGAAAGATAAGCAATTGAAATACGATAGAAATAATTAAAGATACGATAAAATACATAGAATAGAATAAATTTAGTAAATTAGGTTATCCCTACAGAACTCTTGCATTAGTTATGTTTCCTTCTCTTTAATTCATTGGAACCATAAGCAATATCATGCTCATTTCTATAAAAAAAAAATAATGTTATCAACAAAGCCTATTCAACACACATAATTGGTAAAGCTGCAAACTTTAAGACTAGGGGTCCTAAATATGGGCTACAGTCAACAATATTTTCGTACCAAAGAAAATTCAAAATTAAATTTCAACACGAATCAAATCATTAAAAAAATTATTGCAGAAGGTAGTAATGTCGTATGAATAAATTTAGGAGGTTAGTCTTCATATTCTGGACACACATATAGGGTGTTTTTTTAAGCCCGATAGAACTTGAAATTGTAAAAAATAACACAAAAAATTAAATTGTAATCAAAATTTTTTTTTTATTCGAAAGATCAATACGTGACATTAACATTTGAAAATGATTTCGGGCATATGGGCACCGCGGCTGTTCTTGACGAAGCGCATTCTGGACGTCCAATTTTGGGCCACTTTTTCGAGCACTGCTGGCCGTATGTCACGAATAACACGAACAATGCTGGCCTCCAAGGCGTCAATTGTTGCTGGTTTATCAGCATAAACCAGTGACTTCACGTAGCCCCACAGGAAATAATCGAGAGGTGTCAAATCGCACGACCATATGCGGCAATTTTGCTTATTAACAAACCCGTTAAGCCAAAAATGCGCCTCATCGCTGAACACAATTTTACATAATGCGCTTCGTCAAGAACAGCCGCGGTGCCCATATGCCCGAAATCATTTTCAAATGTTAATGTCACGTATTGAGCTTTCGAATAAAAAAAAAATTTTGATTACAATTTAATTTTTTGTGTTATTTTTTACAATTTCAAGTTCTATCGGGCTTAAAAAAACACCCTTTATATCCTAAAAAGTCGGCTTTCGTACCCACCATTCAATTGGTGACCATTCGTTTGATACAAAAAGGACATGTTTTAAGGCATTAATGCATACAAAAGTAAAAACCGACCACCTCCGACACTTCAATGGTATCCCTAAAGCAGGAAGCCTGTGGATCTTGCCCACAGGTCTCATTTCGTTAGATTCAGGTAGATCAGCCTTCATAACCAATTTCAGCTTGGATATTGCTCAAAGTATATTGTATCTCTCATAATGGCTCTAGGGACCCCAATCAGCTCAGTTTATTTGTAGAATGGCATTTATTTTTACATCGCTTTCAATGCATTTTTTAGTTGCCCTTCTGTCCATTTCCCTCTTTTCTTGGCTTGTAGAAAAACCATTAGCATAGAAAGAAACATCAAAATATTTAATGAACAATTAATTATTGACAAAGTAGCACTTTTATGATGAAAAATATGCTCGAAAATGATAGAAAACAAATACCTAGGAATAGATAGGCCATAGTAGGACAACACCCCCGTTTTAACTGAAGTACACCCACTTCCTTTTAAAAAAATTAAATTCAAACAGAACCCTAGTAACATCCAGGAAGTAGAGATCCTTAGCTCTCGAAATTATCAATAGGTTCCTGGGCAGCTCGAATATATCATTCACAAGAAACATGAGAACTTAATTCAAAAATTTCAATGACGTGTACCTTTTGACTTCAAAAGTACACAAGTGAATCACAGAGCCTATTCTTGCATAACCTCCTCTTGTTCTGATGTTTTGTCTACGTATAGAAACAGATGCTACCTCCTTATTTTTGTTTAGTAATAAAATCTTTGTATCATTTTTCAGCACTAGGACATAATAGGACTTGGACCACATGTGGGCTTCCTACCTTAATTGGTTAACTACTAATTTACGAAGATTGAAAATCCCATTTAGATATCTAGATATCACCTATTTTGTACAACAAACATAGCTTATGTATGATATAATACAGCTGCGTATTACATACCTGCAATTAATACCTCTTCCTTTGGAGCCTTCTTTTTCTTTTCCTTCCCTTTTTTCCCTTTCTTACCCTTTTTACCTTTTTTACCTTTCTTTCCCTTTTTCCTTTTTTTTCCTTTTTTCCCTTTTCCATCAATTGCATCATATGTCTCAACACCATTAATTTCATCGGAGCTCTCGTTTTCATCTGAGCTTTCACTTTCATCGAAACTATCACTTCCATCGGAGGTGCTAGTTTCGTCCGAACTATCACTTTCATCAGAGCTGTCACTGTCGGAACTTTCATCACTGTCGTAACCTTCGTCACTTTCATCAGAGTCTTCAATTTCAGTTGTACCATCGTAATTTCCATCTTTTTTCTTTTTACCTTTTCCTTTCTTGCCCTTACCTTTTTTACCTTTACCTTTTTTGCCTTTGCCTTTTTTGCCCTTTCCTTTCTTCTTTCCTCCTTTTGGCTTTTTCTCCTCTGTTAAGAATTAAAAACATGTTAATATAAAGTCAACTAAGTAAAATAATTCAGAAAGTGAGGACAGAATTGTACACTTACTTTTAGGTGGAGGCTCTGGTTCGGGAGGTTTCGGTGGAAGCGGTACTTTAAATAAAACGTATGTGTCCATCGTTAACTCCAGTTCTACGATTGCTTGCAAGAAACTCAGTTCATTATCAAAAATATATTTATATATTAACGCTTCTCCATTCTTCGGACCTTTTGGTACTACAGGGCCCTTTTTTCCTTTCTTCTTATCTTTTTTTCCTTTTTTACCTTTCTTTCCCTTTTTCCCCTTTTTCCCCTTTTTTCCTTTTTTCCCCTTTTTCCCTTTTTTCCCTTTACCATCACTTGCATCATTTGTATCGATATCATCACTTTCATCAGAGCAGTCGCATTCACCGGATCTATCGCTTTCATCGGAGCTCTCGTTTTCATCGGAGCTCTCGTTTTCATCGGAGCCCTCGTTTTCATCGGAGCCCTCTTTTTCATCGGAGCCCTCGTTTTCATCGGAGCCCTCGTTTTCATCGGAGCTCTCGTTTTTATCGGAACTGCTATTTTCTTCGGAACTATCACTTTCGTCAGTACTTTTCCCTTTTTTTATTGTCATACCTTCAAATTCCACTTAACGAACGACGATCCATTCATCTACTTGCCATTTGAAAGGTAGAAATTGGGAGTAAACTCCAAAATGAGCAGAAGCTATATTTTTAATTACATTTTTGCTTGCACTGAGTCCATTTTGGTCATTCCATATGGCCGGTTAATTCTAGATTAAAGATTAAGTTAAATTGATAAATTTTAAATTTCATATTTATGAAATAATGAAAATGATATACAATTATATTGATTTATAAACTGTATATGCTTATTAATTTTGCTTCGTTTTAATGTATTTGTCAGTTGAAGAAACTCACGTACTTATTTGGTATGTCAAACTCGATATATAGTTGTTAGGTTATAACCTATACTATCATCATACTACTGCAGCTTGGATTGGATTGAAGTGAATCATAGTTTTTTGTCTACTCCCAATATGGTTGCTTCTGACATTCGGGAATTTTGTTAGAGGGAGTTCTCTGAGAGGTAACAATAGGGCCGGAATCGAACCGGCGCATGAGGTTGCAGACATGAGGTTCCCGAATGGCCTAAAAAAGTAGGTGATAGTTTTCCACTTTCGTTCGCTCCTTAAGGGATAAACTAACCCCTAAATGAAAATCGTTTTTGCATCTTTTTGCTATGCTCCGTTGTCCATTGGCTTCACTTTTCCTTATACCTTACCCTCTCCTTTATACTCATTATTCTAAGAGCAGGAAATTTACATACGTACGTACTAATGCAAGAATTTTTCATAAGTGTCAAGAAATTGATACACTGGATATCATTTATAACATCCTCGGATATAACTACGTATCACATTAGCTATAGAATTGACCCTTAGTAACTAGTCAGTTTGGGAAAATAAGGCATTAATTCGAAGTTGAATAAAAATAGGATTTGTTAAAAATCAACTATCGCCAACTACTCACGAAGTAATCGGTTTACTGTTGCGTTTAAAATCTACACAAGCCACATGTCTCTCTTTTCCTCCAGCTCGCTTTTAGAATTTCTCGAGTTCTATTCTCTATAGTACTAGGCATTCTTCGAAAGAAAAAGATCAAGATAATGCAGTAATTTATCGTACAAAATTCCTTCTTCGCTTTACATGATTGGTTATAACAACGATCGGCTTTAATGAACGAATGTGGCTAGTTCCCGGAGGTAATTATAAACAGTATCCATATTACACATACCCCTAATCACATCATGATATGAAGTGGGATAGGAAAATATCTCTGGCTCCTGATTTTAAAACAACTATGAAATAACTGTTTTGACTTTAAAATTCGCTCTTTAATATCCTGATGTTTAACTTTTTCTAAATTAAATTCAATTCTATAAATCAAAATTTTTAATTATTACTATGTTAAGAAAAATGAGTAAGATTAAAGTAAATGAAGTTTATTATTTCATAAAAGAATTTATTAAATTCCGATTCAAGGTTTTCTATATTTTTTTTATTTTTAAATTGAAATGTAGAAAAAAAAGTACTAAATACTGAAATGTTCAACTCTCCAAAGAGCTAACAAACATCGTATTTGCGAAAGTTGAGATATCTATTAACTGTAATGTTAATTTTAAAAAATAGATCATTTAATTATTGTTATAACTTAATTTATTGAATAATAACTTATTAGTAAAAATATAAGCAAAGTTTTATTTAAAGAATTCAAACTTACATTCGATATATCGATATTTTTAATATTTACTAATTCTATTCATTTTGTTGTTTCTCACAAACGTGGTGCATGTATTTAAAATTTGGCCATGGGGTTTTGATGTATAGTTTCTTGTTGAATTGAATGTCTTCTCTTTGAAAGCAGATTTTCTGCTATTTCTAAAATGTCTGGTGACAAAGTGACTGTGAAAACAGAAGCTAGTTCAACGTTTAAAAGACTTCCATCTTTTAAACAACCCAGAGATTTGAAGCTTTCTCAATTTTCTAATCCATTGGCAGAGGCAAGAACTAAAAAGGTCTTTGTTCCTAACTTAAACGTTCAAAGAAAGAAGCAAAATGAGTAAGATCATTGTGTTATTATATTAATATGGCATGATTATTCTTTTGACAGCTTAAAATATTTTTGATTTTTGTCAATTTTAAAAGTAACATTGCCTAGGAATTTATGGAGAACTTTTATAATGTTTTTGCTAGAAGCTAAAAGTACAAATTATACCATGCTAGTAACAGTATCCTGTGACACCTGTCATGGTAATTTTGTTTATAAAAAGTAATGATCTTTATTATTTTTGAAACCACTTTGAATTATAATATTCTTGACAATGCCCTTAGTGATTATACCATTATTTATTTAAAATGTTATGCTCATTTTAAGAACTGTTGACTTTTTTATTCACTTTGTTTTGTTTTTTTGTTCCTGTTTTGTCATTCAGTTAATGTCTTATTATAGTCTAGTGTTGTTAATTTGAATTCTAAAGTTATATGAATTGTTTCCTACAATAAATAGGACTCTGTTAAATTGTGGAGAAAAATTTATCTCTTTCAATTGAAAAAAAGAAAATATTTACTGAAACCAAATAAGAATTCATTGTTAACTAAAATTATTAAAAATATCACTCCATTAGTTCTTGAAGAATTATTAGTACACAACTGTCGTGCTGCGTAATGGATGGTTGTGTACTCAATTTTGGGTGGTCACCATCAAAGGATTTGTATCAATCCAATTTTGGCCCTACATCCATGGAAAATAGCCCAACAGGGATTTTTTTCATCCCTTTGGAGTGATGACAGTGGTAATCAAATTGAAGTAATGATAATAGTAAATAATATAATAGTAAAAATATAATAGTAAAAGTTAAAAACCAAAATAGAATATGGTGTATTAGTGAGTATGCATCCGCTTACTAGTTGGAGTGACATTTGTGTACTGCTACTGTTAAAGATTATCTCTACTTTAACACTTCAATTTTCAGCATCTAATTTTGTTAAAAAGTGAGGTGTTGAGAAGTGGGGTTATCCTACATTGTGAAAATTGAGTATAATATGCATTTTTGGAAATCAAAATTAATGCATTAATCAAATTCTGTCCTTTGATGACAGAAATGTAAGGATTCACTTTCAAAATTGGTCTGCAGCAGTATGACAAAAGTTTGTTGGTCCACTCAGATTCTCAATCTGCCAAAAGAATTCACAAATGTTTCTGGTCATTCCTTTTTCCAATCAGTTTTCACTGGAAATGTTATTTTATGGAAATTTTTCCCCAACCTGTTATCAACTTTTCGATCCCAGAACTGAAAAGTTCAGGGTTTAGTGAAGAAATGTAGTCAGAAAATTATTTTCAAAAATTTTACCTTTAAGGAAGTTGTCCAAATTTCTGAACTGATGAAAATCAGTCTGATGAATGAAGTGGCAGTGAAAGGACTTCATAACACAGTTTGTTTAGTTTCTTCGCCGTCTGCTCTGAAATATGAGGTCTGGGGTTGTCGTGTAAGATTGTAGGTCCCTTCCAATTAATGAATGCAGGTTGTTTTTTTGACAAGTTTTTGATCCATTGTGTCAATATCACTGCAGTACGATGTGGATGTGATGGTTAAATCTCAGGGTAACAAAGAGAAATGAATTATTTCTGCAATTAACCACTACGCAGAAACCAATCATTTTTTTTATACAAATTTGGTTTTGGCATGTGTCCCCATCTTTCGTCGATATTTAACCACTGACCTGACTGATGCCTGTTGTCATATACACTTTTTATCACGTGTGAATATTTATTTGAGGAAAAGCTCACTTTTTTCTTATTTAGCAGTGAAATACATGTCCCATAATGCTTCAACTCCTGCAGCTTCATGAGGTATCCTTAGATATATTTTTTTTACTACACCATTGGTCTATAAGTGTCGAAAAACTCTTAACTTTTTGGTAAGGGTTTTCTTCCAAAGTGAACCTAAGTTCTGTGTCAATTGCTAGTGAGTGTTTTCCTTCTCTTAGTTGGTTGGCCAAATCTGTGTCACCCTGCCAAAAAATTTTAAACCACTTGTGAATGGTCTGTCCATTATACCACCCTTCCCCACCGTGGTAATGTTTCTTACATCTTGGACTACCAAGTGTCCAGATTTAAACTCATAAAAAAAAAAAAATACTTAAATGGAGAAGATGGTTGGAGGTGTGGTCAGCAATAAAACACAAATAAAGAAAAAAATATTTATTTGTGTCAACGTTTCGACCTGATTTACAGGTCTTCATCAGGGCTATAAAACAAAAAGAGATAACTACCATCATTCAGAGAAACATAAAAATAAATAATAGATTAACAAATTTGGAAATATACAATAAATATAACAATGAATTGAAAATATAAAATAGTTGATTAATAACAATAAATTAGACAGTTGTAGATTGATAGCGACATAAGATGAAATATAATATTATATTCTTCTTATTATCTTCTTACTTATATTATAATATATTTATCTTATATTGTTATCAATCTACTTCTGTCTAATTCCATTGATATTAATTTTATATTTTATATTTTCAATTCATTGTTATGTATATTTCCAAATTTGTTTGTCTATTATTTTTATATTTCTCTGAATGATGGTTGTTATCTCCTTTTCTTTTATAGTCCTGATGAAAACCTGAAAATCAGGTTGAAACGTCAGCATGAATAAATAATTTTTTTGTTTATTTATGTTTTTTTGCTGACCGCACACAGCCGACCATCTTCTCCACTTACGAAAAATTTAGATGTTGTGGTGAAAAATAGATCAATGCATTCATGATAGCTTGTATTGGGTTATTTCATATAAAATATTCATTTTTATTATCAACTATCTACTACACATTATAAACTTTTCTTATAAGCCGTAGCATCTTTAGTAAAAATATTTATTTATATTTAAACATAAGCGGCTTGTGATTCCTAAAATATTTTAAGATTCATCATTATTTTACAGCTCCCACGAAGGATCTGCTGAAAGCAGTAATGAAAGGAGAGACAAAAACAAAAGAGAAGAGCGCCAGCGTCAGAAGAAAACTTTTATACAGGGACAAAGTATCTTTTCTGAAGGTCTCGCCCCTCAGATGAAAAGATTCTCATCTGGAGGTAGATACAATCAAGACTCATCTTCGGGCGGTGGTGGAGGTGGCAGTGGTGGTGGTATCCTAAAACCTAAATTGAAGCTCAATGTAAAGAAATTTGCTTTTATTAATACTATTTCTAATCCTATTACCTGTTTAATGGAATTTAATTTTTTTTTTATTAAGGAACCTATTAAAGTAGATCCGAACGAGGAAGACCTCATAATGAAGGAGTTAATGCGGGATGATTTTATCGATGATCCTGGTACTCAACCTGATATGGATGATTCACCTGTTAATCTTCCTCTTAGGAAGTGTATGTATATATGAAGTTCATTTTTATTTTAATGATTATTCATTATATAAGTATAAACACTTCAATACAAACAATGAGATGTAACAACAGTACACTTCTTGTACTGTTTGTCAGTAAACAGTACTTCCTAAAGATTCTTCATGTTCTTTAGGGACATACCGTGTTGAAGATTTCTGCCTTTTTTTTTTTTATCCTTTAATGTTATTCATTATACATTGTTAAATGTTATTTTAAAACTCTCATTGATCAAGTGACGTACCTTTTGATGTTGTGCAGTGAAAGGTTTAAAAGTGGAGGATATTAAAGAAGAAAAACCTAAGTTGAAGGATGAAGAAACGGGAGAAAAAGTGAATGGTGTTCAGAGTAAGTATCGATTAACAAGATATCTTCTATACAATGCATTAAGTATATTATTATATAATTATAAGTATATTATTATATACACAATAAATGTTGTTAAATAGCATTGTTACAAGTAAAAATAACAAGATTTGAATAGGATTACAGGAGTGTACTCATAACTTAACCCTTTTAGTGCTGGGCAAAAAAGAGGTGACTATACAAAGATAACTGGCCAAATTTCACGATTTTATTCTGGTTTGGAAAAAGGCTCACAAAAACCAAACAATATTTACATAATTCAAGTGTACAGTGTATTAAGGACGAAATATAGAACAAAACAATTATGCTAATTTTTTTATATTCATTGAAAATTATATAAATAACAAAGGTATACAGTGACCGAAGAAAGTATTTGCACTTCTTGTCTTTTCTTTATATAATGAATTTAAATAATAATAAAATAATTTAAGGTTCCTTAGTAAAAAGTACAATTAAAACTTGTTAAAAAAACAGTATAAATTCAATTAAAAATATTGATCATAATAAAAATTTATTTATACATAATATAAAAAAGTATTTGCTCACTATGTTTGTTTACTTGCTCTTATTAGAATGGTTGAGTATAATCCTGTTCTTTTCTACCATTATCATTAAATATTTCAATCTATTAAGTTTGTTTTAATTTAACTGATCCTAATGCCAAAAACCAGTGAACCAAGTGCCGCTACTCACAAAAAAGTTATATTATTTTGAAATCAAAGAAGATTGTATCGCGAATTAGCGGATTTTTGTTAGGTATTAATTTTTCTACCATCAGATAAATAATTAAGAAATTTGAAGAAAGAGGCACAACTGCAAATAACCGGCGCAAATGAGGTCCAAAGAAAGTAAATGAGAGGATGAAAAGAAAAATCCAAATTGAGGCGAAGAAAAATCCAAGAGTTAGTTTTAAATTCTGAAGGAATTTACAGGAGTCCCGAGAAAGAAACCTTATCAGTGAAACCAATCGCAAAAAAAGGTTCTTATTTGCTAGGGATTACATCAACAAGCCCATCGGTTCTGGGGAAAATGTATTATTCTCTGATGAGGGCAAATTTAATTTGTTTGGATCTGACAGCAGAAATATGGCGAAGGAAAAGTGAAGAATTCAGGAAGCAAAACATCTCAGTTACTGTTAAACATGGAGGTGGGAGTGTAATGGTTTGGAATGCGTGGCTTATAATGGTGTAGGAAATCTCGTGCCTATTGAAGGGATTTTAAATGCAGGAGATTATGTCAAGATTTTGCGCCATAACCTGCTAGCCAGTGCAACCAAATTAGGAATTCAGGATTGGTATATTTTTATGCATGATAATGATCCAAAATATACAGCAAACAATACTAAAGAGTGGTTAATATTTAACATTCGCCAACAACTTCATATCCCTCCATCGTCTAATGACTTAAACATAATTGAAAATTTGTGGCATATTTTATATAAAAATGTTCGAAAACAACAAATAACTGGAAGAAACTCCTCAAGGATTTTTTACAGCAAGAATGGGAAAAAATTAACACTGATTTAGTTAAAAACCTCGTCCACTCAATGCCGAGATGTTTACAAGCGGTAATAGATGCTAACGGACTTCATACATAATATTAAATTTTAAAAAATAATAATAAAACTTAAGGTGTGCAAATACTTTTTTTCTGTATTTTTTGTAAGTTTGATGTTTTGTTTTTATGAAAGAAGTTTTTCATTTTAATTTTATTTGTAGTTATTAAGTTATAAATATACTTCTTGTTTTTGAAGTAATAGGGTTTTTTTATTGCATAAATTCATAATATAAAAAAAAAATGTGATATGCAAATACTTTCTTTGGTCACTGTGAATGATCATAAAGAAAATAAAAATTAACTTGTCACTTACAAAATTTATATACACATACAAAAAGTCATCTTTTCATCATAACTTTGGTATAGACCATTTATTACAAAGTATATGGATTTCCAATACATTTTGTAACAAAATAAATAATATTTCATTACAAAACTAAAGAATGCCTCCAAGGTACATGGTAAGTGCCGGACGGATTATCTCTTCCGAAACAATGCTGTTTATATTGTTGTTGAAGAACTTTTTTTTTTAATTCTCTCGTAATGAAATTAGGCCATTTATAATGTATTTTAAAATAGAGTGCTCTCCCAATATGACTGGTAATGACCGCTACAATGTCACTGGCACTTTTCACCAGCACAGCAAAAGCGGACATATCGGCCTTCAGCACTAAAAGGGTTATATTTTTTTAGTTTTATTTGGCCCTGTTTTAATGAAAACATGAGTTAAATAGATGTTTATCACATTGAATATGTAATATATACATTAATATATAATATATAATTAGTGATTTAATTTTTTAAAAATTAAATCACTAATTACATTAGCACGTAATTGGGCTATAAATGTAATTCTATCTGTCAAAATTTCCACTTATATTACCCATATTTCTTTACATCTTTATTCATATAATTATGTATATATTTAAGATTTTTGTTTTAATATTTTCTATTTAATTTATATAATTGTCTGTAATTATCATCTTTTTTCTTTTGTATTTTCTGTATGCTTCAGAATCAGTGAATCGAGTTCACATCTTTGATTATTATATTTCATATCTGTTAACTCTCATTTTCAAATGAATTTAAGGAATTAAAATTTATTCTTCCAGTAAAAAAAGAACCTGTCCCTCAGCCAATGGTGTGCGAGGATGTGAAACCGATTGATATTACTAAACTGCGCACGTACACAGCTGCTGAAATCATCCATAATCAGGCACAGGACAACAACTTCGTATTCTTCCAGGTATAGCAGCTTCTTCGATATTTATGTAATTTTGTTTATAAATTATTATATTTTTTCATATTTGTAATATGGTATTATTTAATTTTGGCAGATTCCCAACAGCATTCCTAGGTTAAAAGTTCCTGAAGTGGCGAAGACGAGTAAAAACAAGTCTACCTCGAAGGAGGAAGAAGAAGAGGTAAGAGTACTCCTTAACATTTTTGAAACATTATTCATTATTATATTGTATCATTTACATTTTATCATTTATATTAACATTGTTCTCATTCACCTTTATGAAATTAAATGATAATTTTTTTTATTATTGTGGGAAGTAGTCCTTTCAGAGCAATTTGTGTGTTTGTAATCTATTGATCAAAGCAGTATGGAAATTCTTACTTACAAATTATAGTATAATTACTTAGTATTATATAGGGAAAAATTACAAATATTTACAAAGAATGTTTAAAAAAATAATAAATCTGTACTGCTTCAACCCATGAGGGGTCAGGGGTACAGTACTTTAAAAGGAAGTGCTATTACTAGACCAATAGTTGTGCAAGGAGGTGATTTGGTCAGGATCACACTCGACCACCAGACTAAATTTACTAAATTAAGGGTACCCACTTTATGAGGTTTGGTGAACCGTAGAGGGCTCTTAAACCCACAGACCTGACTCAATGGTTACAATGAAACAGATGATTATCTACCACACCGACTCTAATCCAGGACCTTGGAGTTAGTAGTCCTAACCGATGAGCTACCCCCTTCCAATACTATACATATAAACAATATAATATTTATTCTGTCCGGAAAAGGAGAATTTGAATGAAGGAACCGTTGGTACTTAATGCAAACATGTATTACTATTGATACATGATACATACATAGGGAATAGAGTTCCAGTGGGAGACAGATTGGATCAAGAAGGATTTGTTAAATACAGTAGCACTGCTAGGTGAAGGGTCAAATGGACAGGATCTATTAGCACAGAATTGAACAGAGGATTTGAAATACACGTTTTGTAGGATATAGGAGGAACACTGAGTTCTAATGACTTGAAATAGGAAGAATGCCAGGAAATATTAACATTGGTAGGAAGTGTGGAGCTGCTTCATCTCGGTGTTATATGTATATCTCCAATGACCTCTGTTGAGGCGAGGGGTTTTTCATGATTGAAAAACAATTATCTTCCCGAGAGTAAATGTTCGCTGGTTTGGGTGATAAAAAAAAGCGAAAAAAAAAAAAGTGAAGGACCTGAAAATAATCTCATTAAAAAAAAATAATAAAGAAAATGAAATGATAAAAAAATTCCTTCCAAATGATATACAATTTAATAAAATTAAAATATAAACAAATGGAACAAAAAGAAAAAAAATGAATTGTGTTCTGTTGTTACAAAAAAAAATTGGATATATATATATATTAGATTAAAAAGATAAGTCACTCACAGATGGCCAGAGGGTCAATATGTGCATATCGACAACATCTCTCAATTCTAATCTCATCTGAGATGGACATTTTAAA
>NW_027111599.1:127543-134421 GCF_000696795.3 Halyomorpha halys
AGAGAGAGAGAGAGAGAGAGAGAGAGGGAGGGAGGGAGGGAGGGAGGGAGAGAGAGAGAGAGAGAGAGAGAGAGGGTGCATTCAATAGAAATTGATGAAAATGAGTGAATGTGTTGTGCCAATGTTTCCACCCAAAATTGGAAGCCTTCAAATAAGTCATGTGAAGGTGCTTCTTTCTATCAGAAAATGTAGGGACTAAAACCGAGTGCTACTCATTTCTTGCATAGGGAGAAGTAGCTACTTTTTCTTATTAGGAATCTGGTATTGCTGAAAAACAGCCAAAAATGGAGCTCTCTCTTTATTGCTGCAGATTTCTCAACTCCTATTTTAGAGGTTGTCAATAGTTAAGGCGTCTTCAATTTGGTAATGGACCTTCATTAATCATGTCTTAGAATTGGACCCTGCTTACTCTTTGAAATTACTGATTGATATTTTATGTGATACAACCTGATAGTTTAAGATATTTCAGTTATTTTGTTCAAATTATATTTTTTAATAATTAATTTTCAGGGAGCGGAAAGATGTTCCTTACGAAGCCTCCCTTCTGGTCAAATTGGTACCCTCCAAATCCTGCGATCTGGAAGAGCTCGCCTCCTATTGGGTGATGTAAAACTCATGATTGAGTCGGGGACGCAGGTCGCCTTCCAGAAGGTACTTTAAATATTTTTGTTTAATTTTTTTATCTATGTTATTAATATAATGATAACTGAGTCATAATGACATGTTAAACATTAACATTATACAGCATAAAGTGTAAATATGAAAGGATAGTAATTTTAGAATCTTTAACTTCTAATAAAACAGAATTTTCTGTTTATTTAAAACAGATGAAATTTATCTTTTTTAATCTACTTATAAATTGATGAATCATTTCCTTATTTTATATTTAATAGACATTGCTCAGTTATATTAATTTAAAAAATACCTATCTTTAGTTCATTATTGTTTATTTTTTGGACAGGAACTTGTTTCCGTTGATTTAAACTCAAACGAAAAGACTGGCAATATCATTCATGTTGGAAACCTAACAACAAGGATTCTGGTAACTCCTGATTGGGAAAATCTCATCAAAACCAACAAGACCACATGATGATTTATTTATAAATAACGTTTGTGTATATTGTTTGTAATGTGTATATTTATTTTGTAAAATAAACAATCTTTATTTAACTGTTCATTTTTTGTTTGGATATCTTAGCTCTTTTCTTTTAAGGTTTATAATAATTTCTTAATATGAATATGGAGGAGATAATCGGGGATGCTGTCAAAAGGGAACAAAAAAATAGTTAACAGCTCTTTATTTTCCTACATTTCACTCCACTTTGCAGTGCTTTATCAGGGCTAAAAAAAGATATATAACAACTAAAAATATTTAGACAAATTGAAGATAATAAATTATAATAAATGAAAAGGAGATATACAAGAAATAAAAACAAAACTATACACATTAAGTGAATATAGAGTAAATACAGAGAAGACGAAGGCAATCTTAATAGACTCCAATCACCTCCTTAAAACTGTTCCTAATATTCCAACACTGTTCCTACATGATAGTCCCATCAAATTTTACCCCAGCATCAAAAACCTGGGAATAACCTTTAATCTAACGCTTTCCTGGAAAAACCCTGTATCCAATATCTCCCACTGTACCTTTTCCACTTTAAAATGTCTAAATTACCTATGCCACTTATTCCATTCCACACTTCTCTAATATATCCCGATTTTGATTATTGCTGTACGATATATGCGGGGATCTCGAGACGAAATTAAAACGTTTGATAAATTGCTGTGTACGATTCATCTTCAGGATCCCAAAGGATACCTCTGTTTCCCGTTTTTATGCTGAGTTGAAGTGGCTTTATCCTTCCTACCATCGTAAGTATTTTCTGGCATCCTTCATCTTCCAAGTCATCCAATCCCGCCGTCCAAACATCTCTGAGCTCCTTCAATTCAAATCCTCTATTCATTCCCACAATACCCGTTCCTGGTCTTCAGATTTATACACAAGGACCCACCGAACTGCTGCTTTCAATTGTTCATTATTCGATCCTCATCCCTATGGAATTCCATCCCTTCTAACATCCGTCGCATCAATATCCTCCCTACCTTTAAATCCCACCTGTTCAATCATTTCTTATCCATTCAGACTTCATAAAATTGGGGTATATAAATAAAATAATTCTAAATATGTATATAAACTATTATATCATTCTTAATTATTTTTACATAATTTTCTTTTTTATTTTTTTATAATGATTATTTATATTTCTTTGTATTTTTGTTCAAGTATCTGTGAGACTCTTCAGCCCTCATCTGTTTATTTCTCTGTATTATTATTAAGTGACAGAAAATAATTATTAATTTCAATTTTATTTTTAATTAAATTAAATTTTACTTTTTTAATTATATATATAAATAATTTACCATATTAATTCAAATTATGAAGAAGATGATCAGAGGTGCGGTCACAAGAAAACAAAAAATATTTAACAACTATTTATTTTCCAATGTTTCGCCTTACTTTGTAGTGCTTCATGAGGGCTAAAAAGATACAAAAACAAGTAAAATATTTTGACATAGTAGGATAAATTTTATCCTATTGTTATTTATTCGTAATAATTTTAATTTTTTAATAATTAATTATGAATTGCCCCTAATTTCCATCTCCTTATATGTATATATTTTGTTTTTATTTCTCTAATATCTACATTTTTATTTACACATCATATACATATACTAATTATTTTACATCTTATTTTATTTCTTTTTTTTTTTTAAATTGTTGAGGTGAAAAAATTTCCAAATAGAATATTAACTATTCTATATTTTGCTTGTACAACGTTTCGGGCCAATTATCCCGTACTCATGCGCATTGCATCTACATATCTGTTATTTTTTCAATTTCCATTTTGCAATCATGTCATCTATACACTTATAGTTTAAAATTTTTTTTAAACTACATTGAACTATAAGAGTATATATGATATGATTTCAAAATGGAAATTGAAAACATGACGAAACGTTGTACAAGGAAAATATAGAATAGTTTATATTCTATTTAGAATTTTTTTCACATCAACAATTTAAAAAATTAATATAATAAACTACCTAAAAAGAAAATCGCGAATTGTTTTTTTATATATATAATTTTTTCACTTACATTTACATAACTTTTAACCCCACCTCAATTTACTTCTTTGTATCTTATTTTCTTACATTGAAACAACATATTTTTAGTTGTTTTATATATTTTTTTTTAGCCCTGCAAAGTGAGCAAATAAATAGTTGTCAACTATTCTTTCGTTCCTTTTTGGCCGCACCTCCAACCATCTTCATATATATATATTTAATACAAAAAACCATTAAAACAAAAACCATTTTGTTTTTTAGTCCCCAAACTGGGAACATGTTTAGTTTTTGAGAAAACCAGCAAACAGTAGAATAAACATAAAATTTGAAACTGTACAGCTGCCTGAATTAATGTGATGTATCAAATCATCTTATTATTTGTTGCTAAAAGAGTTTTTAAAAAATACTACTCATTATTACAAAATGTTTTATCATTTAAATTAATTGTTTATTATATCAGTAAATGACAAACAATGAAAAAGCGTTCCTGAATCTTAAATTAAAAAAAAAAAATATGATTGAACTTTTTAAATTTTTTTTAGACTGATATAATGATTCCAAAATTCTTTATTATTTAATTTTTTTTTTCAATTTTACCTCAGCATAACTCTTTTTTTGTCCTTTATTAATTATAAGATAGAATCATAATCAATAGTATAAATAGCAAAGATTTTAATTATAAGAAATTATACATATAATTTTTTTTTTTTTTCATCTTGAAAATCAGTCAATAATACAACTATATTTAGGTGCCATTTCATAACTTTATTGTTTGCAAAGTCATGCCATACATTATATAATCCCCTAAGTACCTAAAAACAACAGAAAACAAAGTATTAGAACTAATCTCCTTATTACTAAAGCAAACACCAACATTGACACAATCTCAACTCCAAGGAACTAACAGCAAAAGATACTACACAATTTTTATATACCAACACTCACAGATAGGTTTTCAAAAACTTTAAACAATTACAAAAAAAATTTCACAATTATATAAAAAAAACATGGCCGCTTTAGCCAAACTTTAGACCAATATGAAAGACAAAGACTAAGTTGAGCTACAATCTAATATAGCGTAGCGAAGAGGACTTGGGAAATCTTATTTTGGTACTTGAGAACAATATCTCAAAAAAAGAGTTTATCAACACAAACATAGTACTCTATAATAAACAAACATGACCAAACTACTCTCATCACACATTTTAGACAAACAGGACATAAATTTAAATTTGATATACCAAAAATCGTTCTTCAGCCTGAATGGTCCCTCCCCATTCTCTGTGAGTACTCCCGGGCAAACATGCCATCAATGTCAAAACCGCCTTCAGCGGTCCATGTAATCCCTCTTAAAATGCCATCTGGCAAAACAAGATCTGTACATACGTTTGTATGTATGTAATTTAGGATTAGACTATTATGTATATTTGTATTTTGCTAATAAATATATTTAGGAGGTAAGAGAATAAAAAAAATCATATATCGGGTAATAAACAAGCGAAATTTAAAAACTATTATTACTATAGAAAAATGTAACAATTGGGCTATTAACAAAAAATCGGATTTACAAAATTAAATTCATGTTACTCTAACCTAATAAATAAATAATATATAATTAAATACACTAAATTGACAAAATGAAAAACAGAAATAACAGATGGACTACGTGCTAGAAAGAACAGTTATGTGTTGGAAAAATCAAAATAAACTCTACTTCTATTGATTACTCTAACCCTATTGATTTCTGGCACAAACCTCGAGTTTTTTATATCACAGGCATGTAGAACACACTGTAATCAGCAATTATCAGTTTTTATTAAATAATTAATCTCAAATTATACTATATAGATGTAGTTTTTTATTAATTAGTAGAAGCAATTATTTGTTTTAAAGTAGTTTTTTTTTTCATTGTATGGCATGAAACGTCGCCCAAATATAGTTGATTTATTCTCAAGACCCACAAAAATATATCTAGAGCAATCCAGAAAAACTTATCAATATACATATAAATCCAACATGATCATTTGCACTATTATATTAAATTAAAATCTAAAAAAGTACTCAACATACATGCACAAAAAAAAATACATTAAAATAAAAGTAATAAATATATTATTGTTATATTAATGTGTAATTCCTCAATGTTTAAAATTTATTTATTAATTAGAGAACTCTATAAATAGTGGAGATATTTAATTATTAAGAATAAATAAAATAAAAACAAGGAAGTAATTATTATTTAAGGAAAATATATTATAAACGTCTTGATTGAAAATTTTCCAGCATTATGTAATAAATAATATTTATTCTTCATTCTAGATAAAACTTCATTACTGAATGAATAAGAATTGAATTACATGGATAAGAAAAAATGCATGTTTTAAAAAAAACGAGGGATCCGTTATAGAATATATTTGTATTTACATAGTCCCCATCTCAAGGTTTAGCTCTAGAGTATTTTGTTTAAATTTAAATTTAAATGAAGGGATTATGTTAATTCAACCCTAACACAACCTAATAATTATTAAAATAAAACAAGAGTGATATGTCCTCTTCCTGAAATAAATGTTTCTCATACCCACCACCATAAGGTTAATACTTTGAGTTTGTTTTTTTTCTGATCCTTCTAAAAAATAAATAAACATGAATTAATAAAATAATGCATTACGTGATAATCATAATTCAATGCGAATACGACCTTTTTCTTCCGTGGGTATTTGAAGGTCCAAGAGATACTTATCTATTAGTTGAGATGGTCCCAACGTTCTTTGGGAAATCTACTTTAATATCTGGAGGTGAGTGGCCTCTCCAAGATGGTTGACAGACATAAATAAATAATGAGAATTAAATTAAATGTCATAAATAAAATAAGGAACAGGAATAATAATAAATAAGATAAAGAAGAGAAAATAATAAATAGTAAAAGGAGGAGAAAAGTATTTTGAGTAATATTTGCCATCTTGTTAAATTCTCTCCAAAAAAAATAGGTTCTGAGTGAGCCCCTGAACTATAACTTTTAGGAGCTGCTGCTGAAGCCACTGGACCTGCTACATTCTGGCCAGAACCTAAGTTATGGTTCAAAAAAATATTAAATTCAAAGGGAACTGGGAAATGGCTATGATCTCTAAAATGCACTAAGCTCATAGACCTCAAATATCCAGAACAGCTCCATGTTTTGCTTCATTTCTAGCCAACACCATCTCCATGAATTCATGATGAGCATGTCGAGGTGGTTGTGTTAAATGATCTGACTCCAATTGATAATGTTAGGTTCTCTTGACCAGAAGGCCCCTACAATCTGTGCTCACTTAGGAAAGGTATACCGGTTATCAGGTCATTATAAAAGAACCGGGATAACCTGGCAAGTAAAATAACTAAAAATACCTATGAACTAACATATAAAAAAATTGTTTTTCATTAAACCGACCGTTTATTCCCATCTCTAGTTCAACTGGTTGTCCTCGCCCATACTTAACTCATAATATTCCTGTTCATTCAGAATTCTTTGATGTTATGATAAAAAGATTTCTATTAATGTAAACAAACTAATTTCTTATGTTCGGTCCCTTTTTTTAATGTACCATCTAATGAATAGGGAAAAGCAAAAAAAATTTTTTTTTTTTTAATTATTTATTTATTGTAATTTACAACTGTACAAAATAATACAATAAGTAAATATGTAGTATGTTTCATATACACTTGAAAATCTTGGGAAGGAACCACCCATTGGTGGTACTTCAAACATTAAT
>NW_027111599.1:137271-176855 GCF_000696795.3 Halyomorpha halys
GAGGAAGTTTGGGATAGGGGAGGAAGTTTAGGATTGACCTGTTTAGGAATTTTCACATTTTTGGAAGGATTTTCATTTGTAGGTGGTTTAGTCTGTGGATAGGAGCTTGGGGACTGATATAGTGAAGTCCGAGGGAGAGAAACAGAGGACTGAGGCCTGAGGGTGGGATGTCAGAGGGAGAGGATGAGAAGCTTGAGGCGCCTGAACTCGACGAGTTACTTCTGCGTATTTAATAAAAGGCTGTCTTCTGGAGTTGATGGATTGTTGTAAGCAATTAGTGACCGGGGTACGATGTTCTACGTCGCTCGTTGATGGGTCAGGAAGTTCTTCTCCTAGAACCTAGAATGCAGAATTTGTGGTTTTTTGGCGTTGGATATTTTTGTATATTTCGCAACCTTTGTAGTTACCAGGATGACCTTCTTTCCCACAGAGTACGCATTTAGCTGGAGTCTCTCGAGTCTTCTGACAGGTATCAGATGGATGAGAGCCAGCACATTTAACACATCTGGCTTGATAGTGGCAGTAGGCTTTTGTGTGACCAAGATTCTGACACTTACTGCATTGGACAATTTCAGCCCTGTGTCGGGGTTCCTCAAAACGTACACAAGAGTATACCAACCTCGAAATTTTAAAAATGTCTGCATTATTGGAAGCTGGTTCTAAGTCGATGAAAAATAGAGGAAGTCGATATTTTTCCGTGGGGTGTACCACATTAGCAATATGGCGAACACAGTGAACCAATTCCTCTAAGTCACTCTTGATGGCTGTAGATGGAGTAGTGGAATGGAGTCCCCTCAATACGACTCGATACGGCTTATCTTCTGGAAAAGCAAAAATAAAAACTATTGAAAATATTCATTCACTCAATGGTTTTATTTTGTTAAAAAAGAGCAAGGAAATTGGAAGGAGATTGTTGACCTTATAAAGTGGATAGTCAGGATGTTGGCCACCATAGTAGAAAAATTATTTAATGCTAACCAACATTTCACCCAATTTTGCAGAACTTCTTCAGGGGTGTCAGATTGAAACACAGGGAACAACTGAAGTCACAAACTTGTATAGAGAAGGTCCTGTGGTCTAGAAATGAGGCTAAAGCATTGTAAGAAGTTTATCTTGTTTTCATCAGTTTTTATTCAAATTTTTTTTTCTTCTATTTTTTACCTTAATTGACCGCCACTAGGAATATATTGGGTTGTAAAATAAGTTCGTAGCGTTTTTCAATATTTAAATATAATCCTCTATTTGTTTATAAAATCATGTTTACTTGGTCAATAATGTTTACGTAATCTAAAAAAGGATTAGTTAAGGTGCTTTTATGCATCAGTTTTAACCGAGATTCCTTATCTTTAAGTGGTATTTTGCTTGGTCAAGATGGAAGAGAAAAAAATTCATTAACGTCTTTAATGCTTTTTTATTTCAGAAAACGAAAATAGTGTGTATGGCGATGATCCCTTGGGAGAAAGTACTTGGATGACTCGGGTCATCTTTCAACTTTTTTTTTTCTAATCCTTCTAAAACAAAAAAAACCCAATAAATTAGTGGATGCTATATTATAGGAAGAAGAATAAATCATGTTGAGTATTACCTTTTATTACCTGTGGTATTTTAAGGTTACCTGCAATACTTATCTATTTATTGTGAAATGTCCATTCTCAATGGTCCTACTAGTAAAAAAGAATCGGGTCATCTTTCAACTTTTTTTTTTCTAATCCCTCTAAAACAAAAAAAACCCAATAAATTAGTGGATGCTATATTATAGGAAGAAGAATAAATCATGTTAAGTATTACCTTTTACTACCTGTGGTATTTTAACGTTACCTGCAATACTTATCGATTTATTGTGAAATGTCCATTCTCAATGGTCCTACTAGTAAAAAAGAATCCGGAGGTGAGGGGCCTCCTCGTGTTGATTTTCGTATAGAAGACAGAAATAAAAAAAGACAGTTATTATTAAAGACAATAGATAATGATAAAATTAATAAGAAAACAGTCAGAAGTCGAAGAGAAGTAAGAAGGGGGTGCATCAGAAGAATGAGTTATAAGGTGATGTTAATAGGGTTTCTGGAACCTTTCCTGCTCTGCCACCTCGCAGGAAGGGGGATAAGGTGATAGGTTGGAAGACTGGATTGAAGGAAACAGGGAGACTGTCAAAGAATTTGATATGTCTCCGTGTGATGTCTGGTCCTTCAACTGTTGATGAAGACCAAATTTAAGCATTGGTCACAGAGATCCCTCACTCCACGATAAGAGATATCGCAGAACTGTGCCCAGTTGGAACAATTAAAGGCAGCGGTTGAGCAAAAGCGTCCAGAATTGGCATAGTTTTCCATCACAACGCCCGTCCTCACGTGTCTTTGCAGACATGGCAGAAGTTATTGGAGTTTGGCTGGGATGTGATCCTCAACCAAACCTATTCACCAGACCTTGCCCCAACAGATTTTCACTTATTTCGGGCCTTTAAAAACTCTCTTAACGGGAAACACTTTAATTCGCTCGAGGACAGCAAAACGCAGATAGAGGAGTTCATTGCACAAAATTTGGAAAGTTTTAGGAGGTCGGAATTAAAAAATTACCTTAAAGATGGGTCATATATAATTGATTAAAAATATTTACAAGTTTTTATTGAAATAACCAGTAAAAACCGCTATGAACTTATTTTACAACCCAATATCCTTCGTAGGAATACCTTCATACAGAAACCAGGAAATAACATTCATTATAAGGAAAATATACTATTTAATTACTGAATGCTGATGAAAGATCCATTTATAAATGATAATTATTTGTTATTATCATAAAACACAAACGCTTAACAAAAAAAATTAATAATTCGTAATTATCTATTGTTTAAACGTCAGACAAACTGGGAGGGAGGTTACATTGTACAACTGTTGTCATAATGACAATAACAGAGGTCAAAAAACATTTTTTATTATTTTATCTTATCAAAATTTAATCTAAAACTTTTTCAGTCTTAAATATTGACGAATCTATGTCGTCCCGGATAAATTTTCAACTGTATAATGGCTAATGTGAATCTAGACCCTAACAATATGATTACCACAACTTCGCTATATACACTATTTTATTTCACGTTTTGTATATTTTTTGTTTTCCCGACTCGTGAATTTATATCGTTAGGAATAACCGTAGAAGGTTTGTTTGAATGGTTTTTGAAAAACGAGTTCGAAAACTTCATCTTCTACCAAATAAGAAGGACATGTACTACTTTACTTGTCCACTCTCTTATACCTTTAGGTAGGATGTCTCTTTTTTTTTAAAATTATTATGTTCCCGAAATGTATTTAGTCGTTATGAAATGTTCTATTTTACAGGGTATGTTGTATTTTTGCTGTTATTGTCAGACAAGGCTGTGATGTTCTTTATTTCCAATATGTGGATGAGCTCATTTCTTATATTTTCCATTATATTTCCTTTAATGACATGCTTGTTGATTCTGTACTGGAGTAAAAATGGTTCATGGGATAATCATCCTATCGCTAGAACTTTAAAAATGTTCTGTGATCCTAATACTACATGGAGGCAACTATCATCAGACATAAATGTTGAGTTCAGGAGGTTAGTAATTCATGTTAACTTTAGATAAAACATTATTTTTATTTATTTTATTTCACAGTGGTTATTTATTATTCATAATTGTGAATCTGTTGAGCTAAGCTACTACAAAAGTATTATGAGAAGGACTTGTCTTTATATTTAGTGAAGTTCTTACTATTTTATTTGTTTATGTTTATTTATATAAAGTTGACCATATAACTTTAAATGTAAGAAGATGGTCAGGGTTGTAGTCAAAAAAGAACAAATAGTTTTTAACTATTTAATGTCCGATGTTTCGCCCCACTTTGCTGGTTTTCATCAGGGCTGTTCAAAGCGATAAGTTAAACAGGATGAACAGATTGGTTAAACAGCCCTGCAAAGTGGGGCGAAATGTCGGACATTAAATAGTTAACAAATATTTGTTCTTTTTTGACCGCAACCCTGACCATTTTCTTATGTTTATGTCTATTGTGTACACATCGGATTTTTAGTTAAAAAAGCTGTAAGTGCAAATTTATCAATTGTTTTGTAAATGATGTCTTGCAAAACCTATGATACAGCAAACCAAGATATCATCTATATTTTAAGTTAATCCATAAATTTTGTGATTTTTTTTTTAAGCAACCAACTTTTTTTTAAAGCAGTTAATTGAGAAAAACTTCCAACAGTGACATTTTTTGAAAAATTTGATCTTGGTAAAATTGGAGTGTTACAGGGGTGTAGAGAAACCACCCATTGGTAGCACTCTAATGACGTTTTACATTAGCAGGTCTCGTGGCTATTTTCTTTTCAGGCACCTCGGAGGATTATCAGGAATGGAAGAGGGAGCAAGGTTAGAAACTAGTGGGTTTGGGTGGTTAGAGAGTTTATAATGGAAGGAGTGATATCTGGTTCAGACTAGATTGGTTACATAGGGAACATTAAGGTCTTATGTATGATTTTATTTGTGACAAAGTAAGAAGCATTGAGGATTTTACGAAGGATTTTGGATTGTAAGGATTGGATACAAGAGGAATTCGAAGATTTAGAGGGGCCCCAATGCTCAACTCCATATGTCCAGATTGGCCTTATTACAGTCATGTCTTTTGTAATGAATTGGAAGTTTAGACCGTTTGTCGAATAAGTGCTGTAATAGTCGAAATTGACCTGCAGGTTCTTGTCTTCTCAGTATTGTGTGAGGTTTCCAGGTTCGTCATTTGTCCTGATGTAGTCCAAGGTAGCGGATCTGTTTCACAGGGGTAAGATCAACATTATTAAAAGAGGCTGTATGTAGTGTTAATTATTAATACTACTACTACTAATGCTTAGTTAATACTTAACTAAAGCATTTATAAATCCTGTCATACTGTTGCTAATACAGTAATGTCATCATGTGTATATGTTCCTGTAGTTCCATACACAAGCTCTTTTCTCTAAAAACCATGAAAAATTGAATATTCTAACCCAGTAAAGTCACATATATGTCTTGTTCACAGATATTAAATCATTTTGTGATAAATTGTCACTTAAGATTTTGTTTCAACAAAGATATGATATGATGAATAATTATTTACCATATAAAAGCATACACCAGTTAAGATTGAAAATAGCATGAATGTTATTATAATAGTTGATGACTGACTCAAATGTGTCAACCGATTATGTTATTAGGAAAAACATTTCATTGTTTCAGTTAATGTTTTATGAGTTTTAATTAATGTTAGTTCTTATACTTTCATTTCAGTAAGTACAATTTAATTACATGACTTGTGATTTTCATTTTTGGAATTATCAATGTTTATTAATGATTATTTTACCTTTGTCAAATAATGTCAGTTTGAGTATTACTATAAAAAAAAAAAAAGTGTAGCTTTGAGACTTTTCTTATGGTGCTAATAAGTTGTTTAAACAATGAAAAGCATGGTTTGGTAAATATATAAATGAAATAAGTTTGATATGTGGGGCTTTAGAATTTATATTTTTGTAAAATTCTGTGCGAAAATTTGCAAAACTGGTGAATTTTTTAGCTCCAAGTCACAGCTTAATATCATTCCTATCTGTCAAATTTTGTGAAATTGGTTTTATTTTGTTGGTGGGATCAAAAATGCATTTAATGGATGTTTTTTTAATCAATATAATTGTACTTATCGAGTTGGCTTGCAAATATTGTTCGAAAAAACGGAGTTGATGACTACAGATTGAAACTTTGGGGAAAAAACAGTTAAAACAAAGTATGAGGAAATCAGGGTCATAAATAGCTTACAGTATTTAGGGGAAATTATTTGTAGCAATGGGTCCGTGAGAAAGGGTATGGAGGAGAGGTTGGGTCAAGAGGGCAAGATGGAAAGACTCAGCTTTGTGACCAGTAGCCTAGACTGTAAAAAGGGTCAGTCAATAAGAGCAAAAATAAGACTCTATAATAGGATTGTCAAACTGTTTATTCTGTATGGAATGGAGACCGCTTCGCTTCCTAGCTTAAGGAAACCTCTGGGAATAAAGAGAAAGATATTGAGGAGGATTTATGGGCCTGTAAAGTTACCGGAGGGATTTAGGCTGAGGCCTACCAGAGAATCATACAGAGAAATGGATGACCTAGAAACAGACATTAGGTTAAGGAGGCTGCGTTTCTACGGTCATATGATCAGGATGAATCCGAGAAGAATTAATAGGGAGATCTTTGGGAAAATTTGGGGATATAAAGAGGGTGGGGAATACGTTAAGCAGATGAAGAAAGAAACGGGGAAATAAGGAATCTCAATTCAAGACTGCCTCAATAGAGATGAATATAGGAAAAAATTAAGGAAGGTTCTTGGGTGCAAAGAAGTGAGAAGGGGGAGAGTATGGTGCGAGGAAGAAAGAAGAGGTGGGGAAAGTTGGGAGGAAATGATATTCGCGTGGTCTATAAGGCCGTTTCATGTCTAAAAAAATAATTGTACTTAAAAAATTCCTCTGTGGCAAATTTTTAAGTACAATTATCTAGACTAACAAACATCTTAGTGCAAGAGCCCAATAGGAGAAAAAAGGCAGTTATTTTACCCCAATTTTTTATTACTTTAATGAAAACTATGTATAATTACTAGTCAAAATTTATGAGTCTGCAAAGTAATTTATGAATAAAAAATGAAGGCTGTTTCAAAACGTTAAAAATAATTAATTTTTCATTCTGAGCTCTAGATCTTTAAAATTACCAACAACAATAGAAAATCTAAGAGAAGATCATTTAAAGTAGAGTAAATTTGCTAAAATATAAGCCCTAATAGAGCTATTTACATTCAATAGTTCTCGATTTATAGCTTTTTAAAAAGCAATAACCCCGAATGAAAAAATAATGTTTTTTAAGGAATTGAAAACGCCGCTATTTTTTATTCCCCTACTTATACTTGGCAGACTCATCAGTTTTGACTAGTAATTATACATAGTTTTCATTGAAGTAATTGGAAATTGGGGCGAAATAACTGCCTTTTTTTTCTTTCCGGCTCTTGTACCATCTCGTAAATGCAGTTTTGAGCATACCAGCACACCAAGTCAATTTCTCAAAGTTTACAATTGTGTCAATATTCTACTGGAGGAACAAAAAATGGTCTGGTATCAATTTGTTTTGGTCATATTTATTTTTATAATGTAGCAGTTTAATAAAGCAATAGCATATTTGGTCATTGTTGCTTTTTTTGCACATTTATAATTATTTATATACTCTAATTGCTTCCTAAGGATATTGTGTCTATTAAAATTTTAAAGTTTGCATTACAGTATTGATAAAGTTGCCTTGGAGACGAGTACTATACATCGTGTAATTGCAACTGACAATTGGATAATGAAAGTATCGCCATATTGCCTCGAAATAGCTCATCAGAGTGATTCTTCTCTAGTCCTCTGTCAAGCTGACCTCCATCAAGTTTCAGTCGATGGTCAAGGCGTTGTCCAGTATGTGAATATAGAAGTGAAGACTACGAGGCGAGGTGTGAGGTCGTTCTTTATCAGGTAAATTAACAAATTTTTATTCAAGTTAAGTCAGGATAAGCGGAGACTTTCTTTTCCTTTTTTTTTTTAAATTTACAACTGTATTTAAGCTATAATAACTTGAAAGATTTGTTTAGAAGTTATCTAACGGTAGCACTCAATCTTCATTTGAGAGAAGCTGAAAAATAATCAGAATAATCACCTCAGAGGATTATCAGGAAATGAAGAGAAAGCAAGGTTAGAAACCAGTGGGTTTGGGTGTTTAGGGAGTTTGTAATAGAAGGAATGATATCTGGCTCGGGCTAGATTGGTTAGATTTGGAAAATTAAGGTATTTATAGATTTGTATTTGTGACAAAGTGAGAAGCATTAAGAATTTTATTATGGATTCTAAGGATTAGATACAAGAGGAATTGATTGTTTAGTGGGTCTCCAAAGCACAATACCCTGAGACCAGATAGGCCGTCTTATAGTCATGTGTGTGTATGTCTTTTGTAATTAATTGAAAGTTTAGACCGTTTGTGTCAGAAGGTGTTGTAATAGTCAGAATCAATGAGCAGTTTCCTTTCTTGTGTTAGGATTCCAAGCTTGTCATTTTTCTAGATAGTGGATAGTCTTAGGTAGCGGGTCTGTTTGACAGGTACAAGTGGAGTATTATTAAAGGATACTGAAGTGCAGGAAGTCATAGGCTTAGTATTGGTGATTTGGTGGGATTTATTGGAATTTATTTTAATCCACCACTTTTTACACCATTCTTAAAGGATTGTGATGTGGGATTGAACAGAATAGTCCTTGTTTTGGACTATTATTGACTTTTACCACACATGGCATTGACATATATGTTGAAGATAGTGTTAGTATGGGTTCGGATGTTAGCTATAGACGATAGGACTGAAGTGCAGGCTAAAATTTCAAAGGCTGTTAATTTATCAATTTTGAAGATGGAGAACTGATACATAATCCATAAATTAATTCTATATGGCATCAACTTACTTTAAAAAAAAAAGATGGAAAATAGTTCCAACTTTGATGAGTAATGCACATTTGTTTTGATAACAGCCAGCTCTGTATGCTATCAAAATCAGAAGAGAAAATAACATCCAACATGTCATCTAATATGACAACATAACACCTGTCTGGTCTTAAGATATTGAGCTTTGGGCCTCCACTAAATAATCAAATTCCTCTTGTATCTAATCCTTAGAACCCAAAATCCTTAATGTTTCTTACTTGGTCACAAATGGATTCATCTATAATGACCTCAATGTTCCTTGTGTAGCAATCTAGCCCAAACCATATATGAATCCTTCACTAATCACCCAAACCCACTGGTTTCTAACCTTGCTTCCCCTTCATTTCCTGATAATCATCTGAGATGATTATTCTGATTACTTTTAAAAAAATGGAAAACAGCTTCAACTTTGATAAGTTATGCTCAATTGTTTCGATAACCACCAGCTCTGCATGCTATCAAAATCATAAGAGAAAATAACATCCAACATGTACAAATATCAACTTATGTTCGACTTTTCTTCTGATGGACCATTTAATGGGAAAGGATTAACTAGTTTTCCACTTCAGCTCGGCACTGTAAGATTATAATACCTATTGTTAAAATGTCCGTTACCTTCTTGCTCCAAAAACAAACTTATCCAGACTTACCTTGTTAAAAGTATAAACATGTTTTTAAAAGTAATAAATTTCTTAATAATGCATATTATTTTAAGTTTGGTCATCTTTTGTTCTATCACAGGTGCAACGCTACAGATTTTCATCTTTTGCAACATAAAGTCGATCGCCCTATTTCTATATTGCAAGGGATAGTTTTCTATAAAACTCTGACTGAACAGTTTTTAGAAGTATTTGAAGAAACTGTTAAAAAAAATCCGCCTTACATATTACCCAAAGATGTAAGTGCAAATTATTTAAATCTTATTTGTTTTCACTTTAATTTAATTATACCATTTTTCCCATCTTTCCTTGCCTTAATCCTGCATAATCAAGGTTCCGTTTATGCGAGATTAGATTTGAAAATGGACAGTTTTAGATCAGAAATGTTATTAAATTCAATAAATAAATTGTGTATGAAGTTTTATTTTTTTTCCCCCACCCCAGAAATAAATAAATGTTGATTTTTCATTGATGCACTTTATTATAATTTATAGGAACAGTTGGACCAATGCATTGGCTGCATGGTAGCTGAACCAGCCGTTAAATTGGTCAAGTGCTGTCTCGATCCCGAACCTTGCACAAAGTGTTACTGTCGACCATTGTGGTGTCTCGGCTGTATGGGCAGGTGGTAAGTATTTGTCTTAAGATACAATATCAAAATGATCAAATTTAAGAGAAGTTAACTTGACAGATCATGTCATGATTCATTTTAACGTGTAATTTATAATTTGTGGACCATAACGGGTTTTACTTTTTGTAGAAGTGAAATCGAACCATTAACGTTTTATTAATGAGGTGTTTATAGTTGACCGTAGATTCAATATGTGAAGAAGATGGTCGGTTTGCGGTCAGCAAAGAAACACAAAAAGTTATATTTATTTGTGCCAACCTGAATTTCAGGGCATTTTGATCTGAATTTCAGGGCTAAAAAGCAAAGTGATACAACAACCGTAATTCAGAGAAAATAAAATGAAATAATAACAAACAAACTTGGAAACATAAATAACAATAAATTTAGTAGATAGTAGTTGGTTCTAATATAAGATAAAATATAATATTATAGAAGTAAGAATTAAATAAAACAAATGATAAAAAAAGTTATTGAAAATCAGACAATGTTCATGTAAATGAAAAAATAAATTCAATGAATGGTACGGAACAATATGTAAATGATGAGTAATTAAAATTAACATAATAAAATATGTAAGTAATAATTAAAGATATATAAATAGCGAAAACAATTTAAATTATAACAATTGAAATAGATAGTAGTTGATTGATAAAAATAAAAGATGAAATATAATATTATAGAAGTAAAAATTATACAAAAAAAATTATGAAAAATTAAAAAAACAGGAAGTGTTGATGAAATAAGCATAATGAAAGTGGCAGAAGAAAATGTAAATGATGAGGAATTGAATTAACATAATAAGATATTTAAGTAATGTTTAAAAATAATGAAAAACAATTTTAAATCAACATAATGAAATGTATGAAAGAAAAATGATGAGTATGATACAATGGGCAAGAAAGAAAAAAATGTGGTAAAAAATATACAGTAATATAGACGAGTAAAAAAAAAAAATTAAAATAAATATATTGTGTCTGGCAAAAAAATTAATGAATAAGAAAGAACATGGGACAAGAAAAATGGGAAACAAAGAAAGAAATATTAGAAACGAGAGGAAGAATTACATGCTCTGGCAGATTTTCTGTCTAGAGTGATTGAATTTTAACTTCACTGAAAGAGAGCAGGCAAAAAAATACATTAAATCGAACGGAAACAGTAGCCTCCAAGTATGAGTAAACATGAAAGACTGTTAAGATAAAATAAGAAAGAAGAAATTAAATTTAATAAAAGTTTAAAGAGTAAAATTACCTAATAACTAGTTTGAAATAAAAAACTTTGAGAACGATAGGTCAGAAAATTGTAGATATATATAATTGGGCTAAATAATTGAATGATGATGAAGATGAGAAAATAAAAATGACGACAAAGTGACAGTAGAAAATAATAAAAGGCAAAATGAACGGAGAAAAAGGTGGAAGGTCAGTAATATATATAGTAAGTTGTCGAAAAAAAAAAAAGTTGGTGTTTTATTAAATTAATTATTGTGAAGCAAGAATAGAATTAAATTACAAAGTAAATAAAAAATTATGAAGAGGGTTACAGTCAAAAGAGAAACAAATAGTTTACAACTATTTATTTTCTGATGTTTCACCCCCACTTTATGGAGTTTCATCAGGACTGTTCAAGTTGAAAGCTTCAGAGACTTTGATAAAAAAAAAAAAAATATTTTTCTTGATAATTCTGAATTTTTTAATTGTTGATTAATTTCTGATTTTTTCCCTCATTTTTTTTTTTCTTATCCAAGCCTCTGAAGCTATCAACTTGAACAACCCTGATGAAGAAGCCCTACAAAGTGGGATGAAATGTCGGAAAATAAATAGTTGTAAACTTTTTCATTTATCTTTTGATCGCAACCCTGATCTTAATTACATCAATACCATCTTTCTCATAATTTGATTTTATGCAGTCAATTATTTATATATATCTAATATTAAGTAAATAATTAAAATATAACATATATTTCAAAGTGTATTGATGTAAACTTTATTGTCATTTTCTTTCAGGTTCGCTTCAAGACAAGAGCAAGATCGGCCGGAAACTTGGCTCAGCTCAACCTGTACATGTCCTCTCTGCCGCAGTGTGTTCTGTATCCTGGATGTCTGCCCACTGGAAAAGAAATCTTAATTTTCTTTTTTCTATTGGCTATTACAAACTACCCTTTCCATTGAGGTTTCTTATAAAATGTATCTTGCCTTTTCAGTTATTTTTAATTATACGTTAGTCAAAGCACAAAAATTCCTATTAACGCTACTCTAAGATTTTTTTTTTTAATGTTGTATTTATTTCTTTTAACTGTCTCAGTTTTATTCATGATATCTAAGATAGATTTTAGATAATTTGGTTTTGTTTTTTCTTTTTAGGTTTAATTTAATTTTGAGTTACTTTAGTTCAATGTAAAAGAAATTTAAAAAAAGAAAATATTAACTGCTAATGAAAATTATGATTGATAAACGAGCCTTTCATTTGAAAAAATGAGTTACTCCAATTTCAGCACTTTTCAAAATGTATATTTAATAATATTTCTCATTATGATGCATTAGTTGTTGACCATGGATTTTATATAAGGAGAAGATGAGTCAGGGGTGCGGTCAGTGAAGAATACAAATTTTTGTTCTTAGCACTGAAGAAGGGCTGAAATTCTGGCCGAAATGTTGGCTCCGATTAAAGTTTTACTTTCCGCAGACTGGACCCCTCAGCATCTTCTAATGTAATAATATATTACAGTTACTTATAAAAAAAATATATTATTTATGTTGAGATGTTTATTATTAACCATAGACTCAATATGAGCAGATGGTCCGGGTGCAATCAATTATGATAAAAATGATACTTATTTTTATATCATTACCCCTGACCTTCTTCTCCTCATATTATTTATGTTCACTTTGTTATTAAACACTGTTAATAAAATTAACAATAGCAGTATTCATATTGATTCGATTTTTTCTTTATTAATATTATATTAAATTTTAATTAATATTTTATCTAGTTAGGGAGTGCAGTAGCCCCGGGGTAAGGCGCATGGCTACTAACTCCAAGGACCCGAGTTTGAATCCTTGAATCAATTGAATGAGTTGAAAATTGTTCTGTTACACTGTAACCGTGAGTCAACTCTTGAGTGTCCTGGAGCCCTCCTGGGGTCCACCCAGCCTCCTTAATTGGGTAAAAATCTGTTGGTCAATCGTGATTCTGACCAAATCATCGACTTGCACAACCGTTGGTTTAGTAACAGTACTCCCTTACAAAGTACTGAACCCCTGACCCTTCGTGGGTTGTAGCGGTCCATATTTTAATTTATTTTTTTTTTCAATTTTATCTAGTTATATAACACAAATAGATGTAATATAATTATGTTTCTAAATTGTTAAATTAACTGAAAGAGGCTCATTATCTTCATTAAAAATCACCTTACAAAACTTTTCTTACTAAACCGAGTCTATAAAGAAATATATTCCTTAAAAATCATTATGCATTTCACCTCCATTTCATATCTTGACAGCACAAGGTATAGAAAAGAGTAATTTTTATAGTTTAATGGTCTCATTAATTACGAGGGATCAAAAATCCTAAATAATTTATAATTATTCTTGCTTACAGTTAGTTTTTCCTATTAAATAAATAATTTTATTACAGTTTTTTATCAATAACTATTTTTAATAATGTTTTATTTTGCTATAAGATAAATTTATGGTATAGTCACATATTAGGTACCTTTTAGAGGAAAAACTTGGTAATTTAGCATGGATGCTATTCTTCAGATCCTCTTATTGTATAACCATTGGTCAAGTAACAATATATTACCTTACCAAGTACTGAACCCAGGACCCTTCATAGATTATACACAGTATTTAGTATTTATACACAGTGGAGTTCTAATTATCTATATGCTTAATAAGAAACCAAAATTGTGGTGTATTCTATGTGATCACAAAGAACCTCAGATTACAATAAAGCCACTGTAATGCTAAATAATGTAAGCTATATTTGTGAAAATCCCAAATTCGGACTATGTACTGTTTGTACATTTATCTGAACTGTATCTACTAATTATTTTATTACTGAACTATATTGGTTTCAAAATTTATCAAGGAGAAGAAAATCTCTCCATAGAAAGGAAAAAAATTACCATAGCATTTTTAAAAAATGGTGTATGCTGCTGCAATGGAGAAAAGTTCTGCATAGTGTAGTACCACAGCATATGCATGAATCCCTGCACTCTATTGCAGTTTTTTTTTTAATGTTTACTCTACTATATTGACTATAATAAGAGTTCACACTATTATAAAATATTATAGTATATATAATATATAGATTGGAGTGGAGTAGCTCTGTGTGTAAGGTGCTGTGCTACTATATCCTGGCCTTGAGTTTGAATCAACTTGTGTCAGATAATTATTTTTTCTGATTAATCGGCTGTCAACCCTGTGGTTTCGAGAGCCCTCTTGGGGTCCACCCAGCCTCTATAAAGTGGGTACCCTTATTTGGGGGCAAAAACCTGGCAGTTGAGCGTGATCTATAATAAATCACCTTTTTGCCCTATCATTGTTCTAGGAAGAGTACTTCCTTGCAAAGTACTGAACCCTTCATGGGTTGTAGTGGAGAAAATTTTTTTTATTGTATAGATTATCGGGTTATAATTTAACGTTTGTTTATTAATCCAAATTAGAAGACTTTACTTTCAAAATTTTCAGAAACTTATTAATTTTTTTGTTTGTTTTTTAGAGTGCCAACTGTTAAAAGAAATAAGTTGTTTACTTTGATTGCTCACTGTGGCAGAAATGAAAAATCTAAAAAAAATTTTTGATTATTTAGTTATATCTCTTTACTCATATCCGAGTCTGGATAAAACTTTTTAAGAATACTATTTTCTTAAAATTGTGTTTGTTGTTGTTTTTTTAATATTCTAGTGGTAAGGGTTACCATCAAGAATAAAGTTAAGTGAAATTTTTAAAAAATACAAAAATATAAGATATAAAAGAAAAAAATTAATTAGCCTTTAATACTCCAATAAGTTAAAAGACCGTATCACTATTTTATATTTTTTTGTATGCACTCGTGTAAGGTTTCCGAATCGATCTAAAAAAATATATATTCTTTTTAATCACATTAGAAAAATATAAATCCGATGATAGGATTCAAAGTATAGTTACAAAACCACCATATGAAACTAAAAATCAACTCAACCACAATATATGTAAGGAAGAGTGCCATTGTTATAAAAAAAAATATTAACAATATAATAGTAATAATAATAATCTTTATTTATTCTGGGATTGATCCCTTTAGAATAGTATACAGGCGTCAAAATTAGGCTCTAGAGCCTTAGAGTAAAATACAAAATAAAAATGAAATTAAAATATAATAATGAATTTGAAAAGATAAAAATGAACTATAACAATTAACAAAATATATAAAATAAGAATAGATCAAATAAAATAAAAATAAATGTCATAATAAAACATAAGATGATTAACACTTTAGATAATAAATAAAAAGAAAAAAAATGATAAAAAATCAAATTAAATTAAACTAAAAATAATAAATGAAAATGTACAATTTCTGCTAATATACATATTTACAAGTATGAACGAAATTCTCAAACATAAAATACAGAGAATATATAAACCTTATTTGATACTATCAATTGTTATTCTTCCAAAATTGGGTGGACAGAAGGTAGTCGAAGATATGTGATTTGAAGATTGGAAGTGTATTAGAACTACGAATAAAGGAGGGAATAGAATTCCATAGGGAAGAGGAACGGATAAGGAAAGATCATCACCAAAGGCTGCGGTTCGATGTGCATTTACATGTAAGTCTGAAGGGTGTGAGTGGGTATTGTGGGGATGCACTGAGGATTTAAATTTAAGGATAGCAGAGATGTATGATGGACAGTGGGATTGGATAACTTGATAGGGGAAGGAAGCAAGAAAATATTTACGACGGAAGGAGGAGTAAAGCCACTTCATAAAATCGGGTGACAGTGGCATCTCTGGGGACCCCAAAGATGAATCGTACAAAGCAATTAATTAACCGTTTTAATTTTGCTTTGAAATCCCCAGACACCCTCCGTAAACTACACAGCAATAATCAAAGTGGGGGAATATTAAGGAAGTAGCAAGGAGCCTACGGGTTTCCAAAGGAAGTAGGTGTCGAAGATAATTTAAGTACTTAGGGTAGAGAAGGTACAATGGATAATGTCAGAGATGTGGTTTTTCCAGGAGAGAGTTTGGTCTATAGTGACACTTAGGTTTTTACTTATGGATAAAATTGTATTGGATTGTTGTTTAGAAATAAGATTGGAATATGAGGAATAGTTTTCAGGAGGTGATTGGATCCTATTACGATTGCCTTAGTCTTCTCTGCATTCAACTTAAGCATATAAATGTTAAATAAACATAAAGAAAAGTGAGATAAGAAGTTTAGAATTTTACTTCTTATTATTAATGTTACAAAACATATTACAGCTATCATACATGTAAATATTATTTAATAAGTTCAGTAAAACATGTGATTATGATTATAGTATTAGGGTGTCCCATAAGTTTCTTTTCTTTCACTATTATGAAATGAATACACAATATTTACTGTTTAAGATATTATTTGTTTTGTTCTATAAGAACCCCTTTCTTCCATCTCTCGGGTAGCCTCATTATGCCTTCTTTCCATAATTGTTGTTTTGGACAAGAAATAATCTTGGAGGTGTGCTTTTATTTCGCTGATGGATGTAAAAAGCTTATCGTGAAGAGAATTTTTTAAAGATAGAAAGAAGTAATGATCAGATGGAGCAAGATCTGGAGAGTATGTAGGATGCGGTAAAACATCCCAATCAAATTGTAATAGCTTTTCTCTTTCCGTTAATGCAATATGTGGTCTCGTGTTGTCATGATGAAAAACACCTAGTCTGTTCATTAATTCTAGCCATATTTTTTGTTATAGCAAAAATGATACAGTCGATGACAGTATTTCGTAGAATTTATTGTATCACCTTGAGGAATAAAGGTTGAAATTTCACCATATTTCAGATTTCCATTTAGCACGTCCTTGATAAGGTCCATATCTGTCGTTTTTGGGCGGCTACTGTGGTCTTCATCTTCCAGATTGAAATTTCCCTCTCTAAATCTTTTAAACCAATTGTGAATGGTTGTAATAGATATAGCACTATCTCTGAACACAGTACAAATCTCGTTGATAGTATTTTTTACACTATCACCTTATATCTTTGTGGAAATGTTGTCATATTTGCTTATTCTTATTTTATTTTTCATTTAAACAATACCTAACTAATAAATATTTAATAATTTTAAATTCAAGTATGATCCTAATTTTTTTTTTTTTTTAGATGAACCAGAAGTATTTAAAATTTGCCAAATAATTTTTCAGTATTAGGTAGTTTTCAGGTATTATGTTGTTCGACCTAACATATATAACATGATATAGCATTTTCAAAAATTATTTTTTCGTTCTATATTTTCCAAGATAGACCTGGCATCCGCTGCCACTCCATCAATCCATCGAAGCCTACTCTTAACGTGGGTCTTCCTACTCTCCTTGTCCCATATATCCTTTCGTCCAGGATCATCCTAGGAATCTGGTCCTGGGTCATTCTTAATACATGGCCTCCAAAGAAGTGTCCAGTTCCAAAATAATCCTATTAAATAATTTTAAATCCTAATATAATATTGGAGATAGACAACTATTCTTTATGAGTGTAAGTAAATGTTTGGAACTATATACTGATTCTCTGTAAGTAATTGCCATATTCTGTCTAATCTTGTTTTCTTATAGACATGTTCGTGTCTAGTGACCCAAATTGTCTACTTACAAGTCACATTTTGGTTCATAGCAAAAAAGGTTGCAGATCTCTGATCTAGTCTGTGATAGTTGATTTAGACAAAGTGAAAGTTTTTTATCTGTTTTAATTTTCTAAAAATTCTATTAAATAAATTTTAGATTACTACTTTTGGTATTTAAAAAAAAAAGTTATAGTAAACATCTTTTGTCTTCAAAATCTGTCATTAAAATCTATTCCAGATTTGAATTTATGAACTTATTCGAACAGATCGACTCTGTTTACTTATCGAGCAATCAGCGAGTTTAGTAGATTGTCTAAAAACTTTATTCCTTTGATAGTTGTTGAGCAGTATATATTCATCATTATCAATCAGTGAGATCGATAAACACTACAAACTGGACATGTAGTATTTAATTGTTAATGTTCTTGAAATTTATTTTACGATTCACTGTCAGAATATGATTAATGATTATTGTATTATTTTAAAATACTGCATATCACAACTTAAAATATTTTAGGTTAGTAATAGATGTTAAAGTATTCTTTGATATATATTGTATTGTACAAAAGAAAGAAAATAATAATAAATTTTGAATGAAATTGTGTACTGAATAAAATATATTATGTGTTATATTGTTTTTGTTTTGTTTTTTGTGAAAAAGTAAGGTAAATATTTTTACATTGATCTGTAAAATCAATGCATTAATTAGAATTAAAAAGTTGTAAGGCGTGACATTTTTTGAACAGATTAGATCTATTGACGTTAGTATATGTATATGCACACATACATAAATTTATTGTCTATACTATGCATTTAACTTCATATCGTCCAAATCTAATTCTAAGTGTTATTGTAATAATACCTTTAAATGTAATATTACATAATTCCTACTATATTTTGGATGTGCATGTATCTGTGATAAATGTTATATTTAAAAACAAAGTCATTTATTTATTTTTAAATCCTTTCTAACTAGATCTGTCTAGATTAGGAGTCTCCAATCCTAATGTTACATGTTCCCATGGGTCAGAGATGGTAAAAAATTAGCTATAGTTGAAACTAATAGCTCAAATTGCCATGGATACGACCCTGATTAATGAATGAACCATTGATAAATAAATATCGTTTCCATGAAAGTTCAGTATATTGTATCCACCTGATAGACGGGTCTAAAACTGTTATTAATTGTTTTCAATAAATTTTACAATAACAGATACTGTTTTGAAATCTCCTTATTATATAAAAAAGTTTATATATATTAAATGATAAACTGTGTTATTTCAAATTATGAAGAAGAAGATTGAATATGGCTAAAAGAAAACAAAAAATAGTTAACAACTATTTATTTGGCAACGTTTCGCCCCACTTTGTAGAGCTTCATCGGGATTAAAAAGATACAATAATGACTAAAAATATTTGACATGGTAGAATAATAAGATATAAAAAAGTAAATAAAGGTAGGGTTAAAATTATGTAAATATGGGTGAAAAGAAAATTATTTACAAATGAACGAAAAGAAGAAATAAAAATATTAGAGGAAGATAGTTCGGGTGGCGGTGAATAAAGGTATCAAAGTAGTAAAAGAAAACTATTGTTCACCATTTCGCTCCACTTTGCAGAGCTGTCATAAGGACAACCCTATAATAGTAGTACAAGGACAACCCCAGTTGTCTTTTATACTACTACCAGAGAGCCCTGCAAAGTCGGGCGAAACATTGGTTAACAATAAATAGTTTTCTTTTACTATTTTGATAACTTTATTGACCACCACCCGAACTATCTTCCTACAATCTACTTCATATGATCAACTATCAAACTGAACAAGAGATGTAACAATACGTAAAAATAGAAAAGCTGATAAGATTTAACACAATAAAAGACAGAAAATTAAGAATTGATCAAATTAGAATGTGTTCTTCACTTGTTGATTATTATTATATTATATATACTTATATTATTATTGTACTATGTAAAATATTTCTAGTTGTTTCTGTATCTTTTTAGCCCAGATGAATAATAGAAATGGGTCATAAAAGATTATGTTTATCTGACAAAGAACGCATTTTGGGGAAAAAAAGATTATCTGCATCAAATCATTCAGACTTTAGCCAGCATTACAGTGTCATACTCACCCTTTATATTAATATATACCCTTGTGTTTATATATATAAAATTTGGGGACGCCCCTAATAATCTATATTTAAAAAGATTACATGATAAACATTATTGATAAGCTTTAAATAAGAATTGATTTTTGATTAAATCATATCAAGAAATGTTCTTTCCTTGAACTAAATACAAAGTTTGGGGTAATTGGCCCATAACCACTACCAAGATGTACTATATGATTGTTACCATTATGGCAGTACTGTCACACTAGGTCCAGTAGGCTGTAAAGGTACTGTCCTTTAATCCACTTTAGGCCAAGACAGGAACTATCACAGCTACTGTAATAGTAGTTACCATCATTATAACATTATCTACCATGACAGTTTTTTTGCACAAGGTATAATGTGATACACATCAGTATAGGTTAGTAAAGCTGCTTTGATTGTCTCATTAGGTATAGGATGATCAGTGACAGTTAAAGTTGTGCAAGTTCAGATACTGTCATGTTAAAGTTTATCTAAACAGTGACACTTCACAGTAACTGCATCCATGGTGAAAACTGTACTAGAGTTACCTTCTTGATAATATTTACTATCATGACTACAGTAGTGCTATCAGGTGTTAATAAATATCAGTATCTGTTATGGTGGTAAAGCTAGTCACTTAGGACCCATTTTTAAAAAAAAAAATTTTTTTGTAAAAGGAAGATGGTCCGGGTGGGGTCAAATAACTCAAATCATAAGTAAACTATTTATTGGGCTGTTTGTATCTCAGATGGTTTGGCCTAGGTCTATCGTTCTGAGATCTGCGGCGGCGCCGGTTCGAATCCGGGCTGGTGGTCTTGATTTTTTATTAAGTGTCGGTCCCATAAAACGAAAAACTTGACCCCCACCATGGTTAGAATAGGTTGGTCACCTGTAGATAACTAGGCAAACATCACCTTCGCTGTGGATTGCCATAAAAAAAAAAATGCTACAGAATGAGATAACTTGAAATAAAAGTAAACTAAAGTCTGGTTAAAAATGATGTAAAATATGTGAAAGTTTGTATATGACATGAGAAACCTAGGTGCCACAACGTGAACTACTACAGTCATCACATGGACATCATATATTGATACAAGTATTATTTCTTGTAAATAATTTAATTTGACTTGAATATAACTATTAATTATATTTCTAAATATATTATTTGAATCACTAAAAATTTCAATAGATCTTCTGATGCATTAAAAGTTAACGTCTTATACATAGCATCTCTCGATGGCGTTTAATAGCCCTAGAGAGACGAATTAGCGCAATTTGACAAATCAATGTGTCTAGCACACTACAGAAGATCTGCAGAGGAACATCACTTGAAAGACGTAACATGACGCACATTACAATGAACTACAGCTAGACACTTTACAACACATCACACGAAGACACATCAAGTTCTTCACCTGTCTCCCTGCCTCCTTTAATCCAATCAGTCACCCCATCCTCCCTTTCTGCGAGGTGGCAGGTCAGGAAAGGTTCCAAAAACCCCATAAACATCTCCCTATAACTCCTTTCTTCTCATGCACCCCCCTCCTTTACTCTTTTTTTCGACTTCTGAATGTTTTTTTATTATATAACATTATCTTTTGTCTATAAATATTAACTGTTTTATTTTCTCTTCTTTGCTCAATCAACATGAGGAGGCCCCTCACCTCCAGATATTTTCTAATAGAATTCATAAGGAACGGACATATCAAAACAACAAGATAAGTATTTCCCCGTTTACCTTAAGTACCACTGGTAGAAAAAGATGATATCCAATCTGAATTATGTAACCATACGTAATGCAACCTATTAATTTAATATTTTTTCTGTTTTAGACGAATCGGGGGGGAGGGAGGGAGGATCCAAAGTGTTAATTTACCCTTGAGGGAATTCTCCTTAGGAAGCAATTAGTAACAATATACATAGTCGATTAGCATATCATGTATATTGTTACTCACTATTTTTTTAAGGTTTTGAAACTATACTTGACAGACTCATCAATTTCGACGAGTAATTTTCATTAAAGTAATCAAATATTGGGGTGAAATAACTGACGTTTTTCTCCTTTTGAGCTCTTGTACTATTTGTCATTCGTGCGACCTTCAGGAAATCTCTCCCCATTTCTATTCCCCAATCCCTATCCCTTCTTTTCTTTAAACAATCCCTATGGCTTCACCTACTACATAATCAGACCACCGGGTCGATGTAAACAATCTGTATAGCCCTACTATTAATTCCCTCAATAAAATTTAATTTCAAATTGAATACCACAATCTCGTAAATTGTTACATATCATGTCGTAATTAGTATTGTTCATTGTTACGTCACTATTAACATGCTATCATTAATTTATTGATTATCTGTTTGTTGTATTATGTTTGTATCTCCTTGTACAATTGATAGTATTATCAGTTTATCAGAAGTGGAAGTGCGTCTGCAGTGTTTATTTTACCCTTCCTTAAATTCTAATTTTAAATAGAAATAGTAACAAAACCTTTTTAATTCTCAGACTAATAATTTTAAAGTGCGAACCATGTATTTATTCTGAGGAGGCCCAGAATAAAATAATTTTTTTTTCTTTTGATAAACATATTTTTTTTAAATATGAAGAAGATTGTCAGGATTGCGGTAAAAAAGAACAAAATAGTTTTCATCTATTTTCCGACGTTTCGCCCCACTTTGTAGGCCTGAATGTCTGTTTAACCTATTGTCTTGAACAGCCCTGATGAAGCCCTACAAAGTGGGGCGAAACGTCGGACAATAAATAGTTGAAAACTATTTTGTTTTTGTTTTATACCGCAACCCTGACCATCTTCTTCATATTTTAAATCCTACGGTCAACTTTTTTTATATATAATTTTTTTAATTTCCGAATTTTTTTTGTACACTATAACCAAACTTATTACAAAGCTATAAAAAAGAAATTTTAGTTTCATATTAAATTTTTTTGTATACTGACTTCCATAATGAGACGCAACCTTAAGGAGTCTCTACAGTTTGCCAAACAATGGCAAGTATGTGGAAAGGTTATTTGGATTGGCTGGTACTAGTTGACCTGAATATGCCGGGTTTGGAGCACAAATCAAAGGGAGCTTGTTTTGCTTCCACACGTTTGTGTTCAGTTAGCCTTGTTTTAGAACTGCCAACAGATAAATATTTGTACTCCCTGTGTTTTAATTAATTAAAGAATTTCCCCAACCTTCGGATTTAATAATTAACCCTACTTTAAGATTGTATATTTTAAAATTCTATCGATTCGGTGTAAATACATAGTTTCAGATGTTGTTAATTAACTTTAGCAGTTTACTTTTGATTTAACATATCACAGGCATAGAAAAGGCAGATGGTCTGGGTGCGGTCAAATAAAAAGTCAAGTAGTGATAAACTATTTATATTATGAGCCAACGTTTCATTCCACGTTACAGAGCTTCATCAGGTCTAAAAAAGATAGAAACACTTAAATGATGTAAACATAAATGAAAAATTAAAAGAGGTATATACCCTTTTTAATTTACTTTTTACTTATGTTTATATCATTTAAGTGTATTAATATATAATTTAAAATATGGAGAAGAATGTTTGTTAAATCTAGCGTCTTGAATAGCTCTGATGAAGCCCTACAAAGTGGGGCGAAACGTCAGACAATAAATAGTTTAAGGTTTTTTTCTATTTTGACCGCAACCCTGACCATCTTCTCCACATTTAAGTGTTTGTATTTTTTCTACTTTGTTGTGTTGACCAGTTCACCTATTTAGTGGTCAACAGCAATAACAGTTCACCCTGGAAACAAGCCAGCGTTTTAGGCGAGAATTGGAGGAGGCGAACGAGGACACTGCGCTTGGCTGGCCATGTCTTCAGGATGTCAGCGGTTGAGATCCCGAGGAGGTTGCTGGACTGTAGGCTGCATCGGACCAGAGGAAGAGGAAGGCCAAGGCTGAGATGGGAGGATGCCGTCATCAGGAATTCCAGGGAACTTCTGAACATCCGCAACTGAAGGGCTGCCGCACAAGACCGAGCTACATGGCGAAAGATCTTTGAGGAGCCCAAGGTCCAAATTGGGCTGTAGCGACACGGATAGATAGATAGTATCTTTTTTAGCCCTCACGAAGCACTGAAACGTGGGCGAAATGTTGGCTCAATTAAAATACTTTATCACTATTTGAGTTTTCCTTTGACTGCACCCAGACCATCTTCCTTTTCTATTATTATACACGGTCAACCATCGATGTTCCAGTGTGTCACAAGCATGTATTTATGATAACATTATTGTCTAGATAATTAAATTAATTAGTTTCTTATAAAAAATCTACATCGAGGGTTGAATTTATAGGTTATGTAGTTCTATTTATATGAATTTCTATCATCTACAACCTGATTTGCCAATATTAACGTTTCATGTTATTTAGCCTATTTTCATTTTGTTCTTTTTATAATGAAAATCGAATGTAAGAGCTGACAAAATTCAAAAAGAATCTACAGATTTGTGGATAGTGATGTTCTCAGATTTGCGTCAAATGGCAAACGTGTATATCCATCATAACGAGTAATTCTTTCGAAAGTTAAAAAAAATATTACAAGCTTCCCCGTGTTTAATATTGAGTAATAGTTCACCTCAGCTCCCCCCAAAAAGGCGGTAACAATTACTTCTTGACCAGACTGTACGTCGATAACTATATAGGTTAGTTTATAATATTAACTGCCTTTTAAGAGGGAAAATTACTTTCCCTTTAGGCTTACTTCTTTCTCTCTTTAGTTAAAGTCTAACTTATAAATATTTAATACTTTTGATGTTTACGATTGATATTACTCTCGGAATCTTGTACTTTGTCCCATACAGAAACTCTACTGTCAGGCAATTTTCAGTATTAGATATTTAATATTAGAATACATTTTACAAAATAGCAATATTAAAGATATTACAAAATAAAAATATTAAATATTATATATTTAAAACAATCATTGGAATCTACAAATGAAGCTTTTATTTTATATTTACTTGATAGGTAATATACATTTTAATGTTTTAATTTTACAAAAAAAGAACTTATATACACATTAACATATATTGTATATGTAAATATAGGATGTCACTATAATTATTTAAGGGGGGAGGGTTATAAAATTTCTTAATTGACAAATTACGTCTAATGATCCCATATTTCTATGTCTAATAATGTCCTAATTTTCCCATAGTTATAATTCTGAGGTTTGACATTTAACTCTTAATCTGCTCTTTGGATTTAAGTCAGAAGATTCTCCTGTATTTATTGGGTCACCTTAATTAGACTGTTTCCTCCAGTTTCCTTTTTAATTGTTTTCAAATAGGAACTTTTTCTTACTCCTTTAGTAATACGCTCTTACGTCCATTCCCTCTAGAGGGAAAAATTCTCTGTTCAGTGAGGGGGGAGGGGGTTAATTCATGTTTAAACGTTTTGTACAGTCTGGTCAAGAAGTAATTGTTCCCGCCTTTTTTGGGGGAGCTGAGGTAAATATTACCTAATATTGTTTTTATTTGTTGATGAAAACGTATTACATAAGCAATATCCGGCCAAATGGTGACTGAATGAGATTGAGGCGTTGATGGGATTACAGAAGGCAATGGGAAGGGTCAGCTGTAATTATTAAATTGGCCGGCGGCGATCAACGAGGCTGTGCCCGCTCTCCTTTTAGCCAATCTGTCTTCGTTTCCTTCTGTTAGTCATTCTACCTCTATACGATCAGTCAGAATGTCAGTCATGACTTAAAAGCCAGACTGACGTGTATATTGGGTTGTAAAATAAGTTCGTAGCGTGTTTCCAATATTTCAATTTAATCCTCTCTGTGTGTTATAAAACCATGTTTACTTGGTCAATAATTTTAAATGTTCGAAAAAAGGATTAGTTAAGTTGCTTTTACGCATCATATTATGCAGTTTCAAACGAGGTTCCTTATCTTTGAGTGGTATTTTGCTTGCTCAAAATGGAAGAGAAAAAAATTCATTTTCGTCTTTTAATGATTTTTTATTTCCGAAAAGTAAAATCCGCTGCACAGACGGTTAACAAAATTTGCAGTGTGTATGGCGATGATGCCTCAGGAGAAAGCACAGTCTGTAAGTGGTTTGCTCGGAAAATTTGAGTTGAAAGACGGAAAGCGTAGTCCTTCAACTGTTGATGATGACCAAATTCAAGCATTGGTCACAGACAACCCTCACTCTACGACACGGGATATCGCAAAGGCATAGTTTTCCATCACGATAACGCCCGTCCTCACGTGTCTTCGCAGATCCGGCAGAAATTATTGTCGTTTAGCTGGGATGTGATCCCCCACCCACCCTATTCGGCAGATCTTGCTCCAACAGATTGTCCCTTATCTCGGGCCTTTCAAAACTCTCTTGACAAGAAACACTTTTATTCGCTCAAGGACTGCAAAATGCAGTTCTGGGAGGACGGAATTAATAAATTAGCTGAAAAATTGCTACATGTAACAGATCAGAATGGGTCAAATATAGTTGATTGAGAATATTTACAAGAATCTGAAGTTTTTATTCAAATCACCAGTAAAAAACCCTACGAACTTATTTTACAACCTAATGACTTGGACCACGAAGACCCCAACTCTAGTATTCATGATCTATGGCTTAACATGTTAATATGTGTTAAATGGAGAAATATTTTGCTTTATTTAGCATGTTAAAACGATATAACATTTAACATGGTCGAAGGTTTTTTTTTTAAGGTTCGAATGACGTCACGCCATAGACAAGCATTTTGTCTGTTGTCATTTTGATAGGTTAGTTGTTCGTAGTTCGTGTGGCTTTTGCTTAAGTCGTTTTTAAACTCTAATAAAGTAATAGGGGGGGGGGATAGGAGTGGAAACAAGGAACAAGTGAGTTGGAAAAAAGATGATGTGGCGAAGCTTTTGAAGATTTTATTATCTTCTGAAGATTAGAAGGTTACAAAATAAGTTTCACAGAAAATCCGCTAGGAGCTCCTCTGCATATAACATATAAATGGAATTTAAATTAGGCTGCTCGCCAATCCTATACTTTTAGCAAGTTAAAACTTACACCATGTATATAAATGAATGAGTCCCTTAAGGTTGATAATATTTAACTAATGCTAATGTAATAATTTATATATGAACTGGATAATGGACTCTCCGAAACGTAGTCCTAAATATAGAAATAAATATTTAAGTTTTTTCCACCAGCAGCAATAGCGACTTTATTTGTAATAAATAGGAATGGAATAGCCACCATATTTGTAAATGTTTATTTCTTTTGTACTAGGAGGTAAGAGAAAAAAAAAAAAGTTTTTTCCTTCTTGAAAACAAATAACTATAGAACAATAACTCTACAGAGAACTGTCACTATATAACAAATGTAATGACAATAGAAAAACACTATTTTTATATATTTGTCCAAAAACTTAAAATTATAGCCATCTAAGCCCTCCAAAATAAAAATATCATGAGCCCCGAAAGGTGGCTAAGTTCTGAAATTTAAAATCTAAGGACAAATAATAACTTGTTAGTAATAGAAAAAGTGCCTAAGGACTAACCAAAAACTAGTTGAAGGGCCAGTGTGACCCTGGACTAGCACTCTACATATAACATAAATCCATTTTATCAGAAATCCTAGATTCCCACAAATTAAGTGAAAAATAAATGAAAATCGGATAAAAATATTCGAATCAGCAAAAGTTGTTGATATACACATCCATTAACTGTTTAACAACGTTGAATAAATTAGCAACAATTGCTTACAAGAAACAGTTGGACATTGCCTCGCATAAATCTTGAGAAATTCATTCAGTCTCCCGCAGAACTTAAGTTGATAATTTAATCTGCCAAAGAGGTTTGAATAAAAGAAGAGGTGTTTAGCAATTTTCTGAAGAAAGCAAAAGCCGTAGATCTGAGATGTCACCGTGATGTAGTGGGCCATAGGTTAGGAGCTTTATTTCTCACCTACCTTATCTGTGAATTAAACTTCTGCTAGGCCAATCAGGATAGTCTTGCACTATTTAGGGCTTAGTAATATTGATACTGTAAAAAAATAATAAATATTAAATGGAGTTTTTTAACTTAAATTATGTTTTAATTCACTGAAAAAAATAATAAAAATATTCTTTTATTAATTATTTACGACTATTTGAGTTTTCTTTGACCTCGCTCGGACCATTTTCTCTTTATTATTACACACTCAACGGTCAATCAACGATCTTCCATTAATTCTTATAAAATTGTTGTGTTTCGATTATATCTGTGCTTTAAATTGATTCTATTTAGAGATTTAAACATTTTTTATATTTTATTTTATACCAGATCGGTCTGGTGGGTCTTACATGGTTGATATAACCATTATATTATGTATATATTTTTTTTAACAGTTGATTATGGGTAGGGGGGGACAGTATCGTACAAAGGACACCCCTAACTATAAACAATGTTATTATTAAAAGAAGAAAAAAAAATAAATGGATTAGAATAATCCTTCTTGATAAAAGAGGAAATTAAAATTAATAACAAAAAATAACGATATTGGTACACTTAAATAAAACAAACAATTGCCCTCTTATAGTAAAAAGAAACAAGATGATTTGAAAAAGGGACGAGAGAAGAAAATAGAAAAAAAAAATAATAATAATAATGAATAAATAAAATGAGTAATAATAAAAAGTAAAATAAAGGTAGTGACTAAGAATTAATTTTATATTTATTAAAATTTTTAAAAGAATGTCCTGCAGCAGTCTGGACTTCAGTCTTCGGGTTGAGGTTGGGTTTCCCAGGTTGTAGGTCACTGGGAGTGGAACTTCATGAACCGTTTTTTGATGTAATCCTCTATTGATTCCATATGTAATTCGTGATGCAATTGGCTATTTCTACCAAGGAGCATTAACTGCGATTCTTAGGACTTTATTTTGAAAAGATTGTAGTTTTTTTCTTTTCGTGAAGGATGCCGCTCCCCAGACTTCACAGCCGTACATCAGCAGTGGCCTAAGAATTGTTTTAAATGTAAGAACAGTTGTTTCTAGTTTTAGTTTGGAATTTCTGTTTAGGATAGGATATAGCAGATTTTAACATGATCAACAGTAATGGAAATTGAGTGAAAACTTTAATGGTGACTTTTCTATCAATAGGTTTTGGTTGGACACCATGTAGGTTCACTTGTGTTCAGAGCACTGCCAGACTTCCACACTGTCTCACTTTCGAGGCAGTACTTCCTCAATAAAAACCTGCGACTGTGTAAAGGAGCCTTAAAACAAGATAGTTATTTGGAGTTTTTTTATTACCTAAAAATCTTAATGACACATGTTAAACCACCTCAAATTGACTATGTCTTTCTGACGCAAGGGTTTAAAAAAGAACAAAAAACAAAACACACTGGCTCGGAATATAAATATTTATTTTGCTAATCTAACATTTTTAAAACCTTCAGAAACAATCCATAGAACAAAATTCAAAATAAAATTGTTCTCCAAGACAAAACAAAATGAAATAAAATAACAAACAAAATTTACAAAATCAATAATCATGAAATAACTTTCTACTTTACTAACTCCGGTGGGTCAGAGCCGAGATAAGTCCTGAAAGGTCCGCTCCGAAAGGTCAGAGTGATGATGCTTTTTGAATTTCAGCTGGGCCCTGTTTCATAATGAAAGCTAATAGTATTAGTTCGTAGTACAAGTGCAGAAACTAGTGTAGTAATAATACTAATAATTATTTTTTTCATGATAGGGATTGCTATTAGTGATATTACAGGAATTAAGAAACACTAAAGTTCAAGTTACTATTGTACAAGTCTGTGCAATTGAATTAAGATAAATCTACAAGACTAATAGTATTAGTTTGTACGTTTTATACTATAAAACAGGGGCCTGGTCGCACGTCGGTGGGCCCACGTCTATACGACGCTCTAACAATTAACGTAGTAATGGTCTGGTGACGATTTGTGACCAACTACACAAAGGCGACTGACCTTAGGCCGTAGATTGTTGTCGCTAGAGAAAATAATCCTGTATTAGTCGTTATTCCATAACATAAACATTACAATTAAAACAAAAACAAACTTCTTACATAATACAAAATAAAATACTATGTCTATTAACAAAATAGACTTAAAAATAATTTATACTTACAAAATATTTTACAAATTAATTACTAAATATGGCGTTAACAACCCAACCTAAATTTTGTGTAAGACGCATTGAGAAAACAAGAACCAGACAGATGGCTGTGGGAAATACCCAAAACTATAAACAAAGATACCTAAACACTCCACCCATGTTTGTTTAGAAAAAAAATCAGTAATGCTTCAGTCAATATTAAATAATCTAATCGATCTTCGGTAAATATTACAACCTACTTAAGAAAAGATTACGGTAGCAAAAGTGGTCTACGAGTTGATCATTTAATATCTTAAACAAACTTTTATGTGTCAATAATTTAAGAGTGGTATTCCCAATGTCGTAGTTAAGCTATGTCCAAACTGTATGTTAAGTTCAGTTTAGTTGAGTTCCAAGGCAATCATCGATTATAATCGATAGCATTTTCGTTTTCTGCGTCTTAAGAAACATATAAGGGTCCCCTAAGATGTTAGAAATCAGAAAATTTAATATAAATCGATATACGATCATATCGATCGACCGCCATAATCAAATAAAACAAAAAACAATTATCTTAATGAAATTCTTCGAATATCGTATTCGGATGGTTTATCATATATTTTGTTCGGATAAAAGATTATTCGTGTAAAACATTGACGAATACTATTCGTCCGAATAATATTCGGATGGTTAATCGCATTTCTTTTTCGAATAATTGATTATTCTTGAAAAAAAATCGCGAATGCACATGTATTCGGAAGATTAATCGCTTTTTTTTCAGAATAATTTATTATTCGAATAGAAAATTCGCGAATACAGAGGTCTTCGAAAGGTTAATAGTTTTTGTTTTTTAGAATAATTGATTATTCGTGTAAAAAATTCACGTATACAAATGTATTCGCCTCACGTCAGTCGAATATTATACGCCAAACTCTGTTGCTGACGTTGTCATGCCTATTACGATTATCTATGTAGGTAAAATATTATTGTCACGATCAATACAAAAAAACGTTTGTTAATATTCCCTAATTATTTTGTATGTTTAGGGTTTACTGCATTATACTTAGTAGTCTATACTTATTTTTTACTGTATCTGTTGGATTGTAAAATAAGTTGGTAGCGTTTTTTACTGGTGATTTCAATAAAAACTTCAGATTCTTGTTAATATTTTTAATCAATTATACATGACCCCTTTTGATCTATTACATGCTGCCTTCTTGCAGGTAATTTTTTGATTCCGTCCTCCCAGAACTTCTCAGGTTTTTGCGCAATGAACTCTATGTGTGTTTTGCAGTCCTCGAGCGAATTAAAGTGTTTAATGCCCTTTAAGAGAATTTTGAAGGGCCAAAACTAAGTGAAAATCTGTTGGGGCAAGGTCTGGTGAATAGGGTGGGTGGAGGATCACATCCCTGCCAAACAAACTCCAATAATTTCTGTCGGGTCTGCAAAGACACGTGAGGACGGGCGTTATCGTGATGGAAAAATATGCCTTTGGGATCATGAGACACAAATGCAAGTGTCTCAAATACTTGCATGAGATATGTTAACCGGGATTTTTTCAAGGATATTATTATACAATACTCACTGTCAGCCTCCCCTCGGACTCGTTAGCCAATGGGTGGCACTAACAAAAATATGCTGAGAGTGACGAACCCACCCTATGAAAACCACGTCCCGAAACGTGCAATGTATTTCCTAAGTACATCTCGTAAGGCCTTGCACCGCCACGGTATGCACGCTAATGTTACTAAAAATTAATAAATAATGGAGTTATTATTATTATCATATTTTTATATATTTTTCTTATAATGTAAAACCATTTATAACGGCCATCTCACCTCCACTCTGCGTCTATCACTTCAGCTTTTTCAACACCCGTTGGATGTTTTTGAACTCAACCGGGGGTTGGTTCTGACTTCTTGTTTATTTATTTCTTATTATTATTGTTTTTATTTATTCTTTTCTGAGCTTTATTGATTATCATCTTATTTCCTTAATTATGTAAAAACAAATTGTTTTTATTTCTCTCATATCTACTTTTCTATTTGTACTCGTTATTGTGTCTCCTGTTCATTTTAAATCCAGTAGTTTATGTTTTTTTGTACATACTTATTATTGTACATCTTATTTTTAACCCAGAATTTAGAAAATATTTACAAATTAATTAAGCGTGAACAAAAGGTTGCATTCTTCCTTTGTCAAAAATATACCTTAGTTAAAATTTTATTCAATTTGCACTGTCTATTACAATCTTATCAATAATTTTATTAACAATATATTGTTGCTGTGATGTTATAGATAGATTAGTAAGAGGGTCCGAAACGTTGGAGTTAAAATAGTAATAGCGCGGTGGAAAAAAAAGTCAAAATACCTATAATTACTAGTCAAAATTAATGAGTTTGCAAAATATATTCAGAGGGAATACAAAATGGTGGCTGTTTCAAAACGTTAAAAAAATTAATTTTTCTTCGGAGCTTCATACCTTTAAAAGTACCTACAACAATAGAAAACTTAAAAGAACATCATTTAAAGTAAAGTAAATATCCTAAATTTTGAGCCCTAAAAGAGTATTTTACGTTGAATAGTTCTCGAGATACAGTTTATTAAAAAGCAACATTTCATGAAATATAAAATGAAAAATCAGTAGTTAGTGAATTTATAGTGGAACTTTATCTCAATTATGAGACCAACAGATGTCTATTAGCACTCAAATAAAAGCTATTTTAATGCATTATAAAGTAGTTTATGATATTTTGTTTGAACAATCGGAGATATAGATTTCCCTCAATAAATTCACTAATTAGTCATTTTTCTGTACATTTTTTCATAAAACTTTAATTTAAAAAAAAACTGTATCTCTGGAACTATTGAACGTAAAATGCTCTTTTAGGGCACAAAATTTAGGAAATTTACTCTACTTTAAATGATCTTCTCTTAAGTTTTCTATTGTTGTTGGTAGTTTTAAAGATAAGGAGCTCTGAATAAATTTTTTTTTTTTTAACGTTTGAAACAGCCGCCATTTTTTATTCCCCCTACCTGTAGTTGGCAGACTCATTAGTTTTGACTAGTAATTATACATAGTTTTCATTAAAGTAGTCAAAAATAGGGTTAAATAACTGACTTTTTTCTCCTCTTGTACTATAAAAGAATAAACATTTTGTGACTACACGGATAATTTTTATTATAAATGATTATTTATGATTTAAATATAAGTCCTTGGGGCTCCACTAAACCTTCGAATTCCTCTCGTATTCAATCCTTACAATCCAAAATCCTTCGTAAAATCCTCAATGCTACTTACTTTGTCACAAATAAAATCATATATAAAGACCTTAATGTTCCCTATGTAACCGATCTAGCCCGAACCAGATATCACTCCTTCCATTATAAACTCTCTAGCCACTCAAACCCCCTAGTTTCTAACCTTGCATCCTCTTCCATTCCTGACAATCCTCCGAGGCGCCTGAAAAGAAGATGGCAATGAGACCAGCTAATGTAAAATGTCTTTAGAGTGGTTCCAATGTGTAGTTTCTCTACACGCCTGTAACACTCCAATTTAACTTAGATCAGATTTACTAAATGTATTATAATGTACAGTTGTAAATAGCAATATATATAAGTCCGGGTTTTATTCATTATATTGCTCGTCAAATTAGGTTGGAAGATGTAATTGCTTACCCCACTTGCCTTGACAGGTCCGACCCAGAACCGTGGCAGGCATTATCACATTATATAACTGACCCCGTTCGGTAAATATACTAAGTTACATAACCTTTCCTCAGCTCCTCCGCCTAGATTGTTCGAATTATCTTTCTCTGATTACTTATCCATATATTATTACATATCAATATTATTATTCCCTTAATTGTGGCAGTGACCTCATAGAAGTTCTCTCGGATTGTTTTCTATTATTAGTTTCCTCTATTTTAGAGTAGAGACCATTCAAAATGTCCGTTTACCAAGGATATCACAAGTCGCGGTCGAAGACATCTGTCAAATACCTCTACAAGATTTTCGGGTAAGTATACAGATTTTAAGTATCTACACAAATATTTAATTTATGTAGGTTTTACAAAATGTTAAAATTATTTTTCTTCTTATCTTCCGAAGTATGGAAGCTTTTTACTCCATTTTTTTCACAGCTCAATAATTCACAATCGTACTTTAACTTTTACACAAAGGAACAGATTTAATTATTGTGTATGTGCATTGTAATGCACAAACGTATTATTCTTGTCACAGATATGTTTAAAAAAAAATGCTGGTCCGATTTTGCTCAAATATTAAAGGGAAAAAGGAAAAAATATTTTGTTTTTTTTAAGTAATTTATTTAATTTTATTTAAAGTAGTATAAAAATACATACAAGTAAATTTCCTGTAAGTGATATCGTGACATGATATAAACATGTGGAAAATCTACCCATTGATAGAACTCTAATAACATTTCTAGAGGAAAATCTCTCGAGGGCACCTTCTCTTCAGACGCCTAGAAGGATTATTAGGTAATGAAGGAGAAGCCAGGTTAGAAACAAGTGGGTTTGGGTGATTGAGAAGTTTATCATGGAAGGATTGGTATCTGGTTCTGGCCAAATCGGCAACATATAGAACATTGAGGTCCTGATGGATGTCTTGATTCGTGACAAAGTTAGTAGCATTAAGGATTTTGGACTGTAAGGATTGGATTCGGGAGGAATTTGATGGTTTAGTGGAGCCCCAAAGCTCAACTCCGTATGTCCAGATAGGCCTTATTATAATAGTCATGTAGATCAGTCTTTTGAAATGATTGGAAGTTTAGCCCGTTTGTCTAGTGAGTGTTGTAATAGTTGTAAAAATGGTTTTTATCAAATTCTAACCACTACTTTTGGTTTTGCATGCGTGTGGTATATAGTGTACGGTTACTTTCTTTACTGTTAGAGCTGTTACAAATTAACTCCAGTCTATTTTCGTTCTATGCGCCACTATTGAAGAATATCAGTAATCGAAGTACATTTCCATATAATTATATACCTATATTTTGAAGTATGAGATTTAATTTAATTGTTTTTATATTTAAATAGATTTGTCTTTTGTTTGAGAATTAGCAAAAGTACTTTTGCATTTTTCAAAACGAAAGTAGTTGATTTTGATAAAAATGATATTGGTGAATTTGTGAAAACTGTGAACTTTTATTGAGATATGTCCATTCGTTTTTTAATTACTGAGCTATTTGGTTCTCATAAATGGAGCAAAGAACAACAAGTTTTGGTATTGCTGCAGAAGCTTTCCTAATTTAGCTTGAGATATGGAATAGGTGTTATTTTGTAGTATATTCCATGCGCTTTCATATGGTATGCAACACTATATAGGTTTAGATAAGTTAACATTTCTCAAAACCTAATTTAAACATTTCAGTTTGGCTTTTAATCGAGTTTAGCACCCGGGACTGCTTTACAAACTCTGTAAATTTCTCCCTCCAACATAATTTCTCATCATCCGTTCCTTTTTCACTAATAGCTTATTCCAAATAAACCACAATGATTCCTATTCATCCCTCTATTCTCAGTGTTCCTGGTGTCCCTCAAGATAGTATCCATGGTCCCATCCTCTGCACCGTTAGTGAATTTATTTTGAAAAATCTATATCTCAAAAACCATTCAACGTAGAGATGTCTATTATCATTCAAATTAAAGCTAGTTAAACGGATTATAAAATAGTTTATGACCTTTATTCTTCGTAGGAGTAGTAGTTTTCATGATATATGTTAAAATAAAATACAGACAAATTTTCATGTGCAAAATGTATATTCATATGTGAATATCATAAAAACTACTATCCCTACGAAGATATGTGTCATAAACTTCTTTATATTAAGTTACATATTTTGTGTGCTAGCAGACATATGTACATCTTCCTAAGGTATATATTTTTTTTAAATATTTTACGAGTTGCTTCAGGAGCTATGAATTTTTTTTTTTCAAGAAATACTTTGTAATTACGTGAATTTCATAGTACACTGTAATGTTTCTTTATTGAAAGAAATAACTAAACTGAGTCTTTTTTTTTTTTTAAGACGTCGAAGGGTATTGTTCAAGCTTAGAGAATGCTCCAAAGGGATTAGTAAGTATTAAAATATTTATAGTCCTTTGAAATCTTAAATTTGATAAACTGGCCATTTTTTTTTTTTTATTATTTTTTTTATACACCCCATCTTTAACATACTAATATAAGTTTTACTTGTTCGTGTATTATTACTGATCGCACTTTACCAGCTTCTCCTCATATCAAATCTACGTTCAACTAAAACACCCCATTTTGTATTTTATAATTTTAAAAAGTGAAGGATATAATTCCTACACTGTTTATAACTGCATTTTTTAAAAATTTAATTAATTAAATAACATTTTACCCTGGTATGGTATACAAGAGTAGGGTTAGAGGCCCAAAAAATGATTTTTGTACTCAAGACCGAATTATAAAATATAGGTCTAAATATGGGAACATGACCTTTTGCAAGGTAAAACATCTCCAATCCCTGGACCATAAGTGTGGCTGTATTTGACAGGGCCTGTGGAGTGCCTCTTCACAAACGATTGCCTTCTCGAAATAGATTCCATCTGTCATTGATATAAAAAACCTTTTATTTTTATATTATAAGATCGTAATAGTAATATAGAATTTTTAAGTTGGTTTATAACATGAAGGGTTTCTCTTATATTCTTGTATCTTGACTAGGGATGCAAACAAACTCATTAACCCTTATCGGTCGTAAGTCATCTCTCATATGACGACAGTAGTTTGTCGCTGTGGTTGCAAGTCACGTGAGAGGTGACAAGGTGAAACATACCGAAACTCGCTAAAATTACAAGTTCTCGGGCAATTTTTGTTTTGATCAATGGTGGATTTTTTTGGGGGAGGATTATGTTTGAGGCCCAGGCTGATACAATTTTAAGTTTTTGGACATATATATAAGAACAATGTTTCGTAAGATTGGTATGTTGCGACAGTTCACTGTCTAGGCATATACATATGACAGGTAAACGAGGCAGCTTATGTTACTTGTACTAGTAACGATCACTTTAGAAGACGAATCACTTACCGATTTCTTTTAGTGTTCTTGGTAGTTTTTAAGATATAGAGCTCCGAATGAAAAGTCAATTTTTTTTACGATTCGCATCAGCCGCCATTTTTTATTCCTCTTACCTACCTATACTTGGCAGACTCATCAGTTTTGACTAGTAATTATACATAGTGTTCATTAAAGTAATAAAGAATTGGGATGAAATAACTGCCATTTTTTCTTCCTGGCTCTTGTACTATAACTATCAAATAGTTATACCATGCTATTGGCTAACGATAGTGTATTTTCGAGGCGTATACATGTGAGAGTTGCTTCACTGGCATTACTTGTACTAACAACTATCACGCCAGAGCTAGTCCAACATCACATTCATGACTGTAACAGTCATACAATTTCAGTTATGATGATTCTACAAGAGCGGATAATGTAGTGGGTATTTTCAAGGCGCTGAGCGTGTATTGTTTGGTCGGAAGAATCGGTAGGACTTCTTAATAGTTAAGTATCCCTAACAGAGCAATTGACATCTTCAGTTATAAATCACTGCGTTTTCTAAATAAATAATTATTTGAATCCCATATATATGTGTAAATAATTTATAATAATAATAAATTAACAAAAATGTTATTCTTACAATACTGATTTTTAAAAAATATTTACCTTGTGACCTAACAACAACCTAGTGAGAATCGTGTATAAAAAGCTAGTGACTGATAAGGGTCAGTACAAATTTTTAAAACTACAAATGAAGGACTACCGAGCGAACCATACAGATAAAAATTATCCCAAATCTAAAATGCTTCTGAAACACAATAAATGGATAGAAATTTTATGTCTGACAAGAGAGAAATTTACTCACCAAAAGGTAAGAATTCTTGTGAGATGTGAAGATTGCTTAGAATGAGATGGTATGGATTGCGGTAAGAATTCTTGTGAGATGTGAAGATTGCTTAGAATGAGATGGTATGGATTGCGGTAAGAATTCTTGTGAGATGTGAAGATTGCTTAGAATGAGATGGTATGGGTTGCGGTAAGAATTCTTGTGAGATGTGAAGATTGCTTAGAATGAGATGGTATGGATTGCGGTAAGAATTCTTGTGAGATGTGAAGATTGCTTAGAATGAGATGGTACGGATTGCGGTCAAAAAAAACAATTAGGAAATATGCAGGAGATGGTCCGGTGTGGTTAACCAAAAAAAAAACGAAAAATAGTTACCAATTATTTATTTGCCCCACATTAGGGGTATTCATGTTGCGTTAAATGTAAAATGTTTTACCATGGTAAATGTTATAAGTATAGGATTGTGAGTAGCCCTGTTTAATGTCCATATTATATGTTAAATGTATAAGAGCTCCTACTGGATTTTCTGAGCAACATGTTTTATAACCTTTCCTTCCAAAACTTCATGTTATTGTTTAATTCTAAGTTTTAATTAAAGTAATTTAATAAAACATGCCTAAATTGAGTGAAAAGTGGAGGTTTGGTTACTGAGTGCGTTGTTGATCTTTTAACTTGTGAGAAAGAGAATCAAGATGAGCTAATTGACAACTTCAATTACATTATTATTATTGCCATCCATTGCATTATTAGTTGTAAAAACATCCAAAACAATACTAACACAACAAACAAAACGGTGACGAGCTCAGCTGGTCTGTTGCGCGACGTCATTCTCCATTTAACAGACTCTCAACGATGTTATATGTTATATCGTGTCAACATGGTAAACTAAGAAAATATATTAAGTAAGCATAAGTTTTAACATGTTAAACTAAAGGTCATGAATACCCTTTTGTAGAGGTCCATCAGGATTGTTAAAAAATATTGAAAGAGTCAATTAGTCAAACTGGAAATTGTATCAACTTTTTATTAATAACCAACGTTTCGGCCCATGTTGTTAAAAAAAAATTGTTTTACATATTTTTTTTTTTATATTGCAAACTTATCGAATCAGCACATAATTTGAATTCTATATTTGAATAATAAAAAATCCTAGAAAGATGATCTCTTTATTATCATTAATAAGTTCGATTGGCTGGTCTCTTTCTGGAAATATAGGGGCACTTATTAAAGATGAAGACAACTTAAATTTATGCTTAGCTTAACTTATTTCAACTTTGTACTCCATACAGAGCAGGTGTCAAGCTCTCCCTTATCAGCTAACTGTGCATGCACCCTACTGATAGCTTTAGCAAACAGACAATCCGCACGTCAACAACCTAAAAAAATAAATCCTGGGACCGATTCCCACCTGGGTAAATATATTTATTTCCAGGATTTATTTTCCGTGGAAATAGTCGAAGGAATTGAAGAAGCTTAGTTTGATTAGAATCAGATCCAATAAATAAATTATTAAACATTTCATATAAAATGTATTGAAAAATGTGTAGTTAGTGAATTTATTTTGAGAAATCTATATCTCAAAAACCATTCGACTTATAAATTTTTATTAACACTCAAATTAAAGCTAATTTAATGTACTATAAACCAGTTCATGACGTTTATCCTCGGAGAAGTATTTTTTTTTCTTTTTTTTTTTTTTTTAGATATTTGAGAAAATAAATCCACAAAATGTTGGTTTCTAGCTGTAAGGACAAAACTTTTGGCTTATGAAAAAATATATCTCAGAAACTATACGATGTACAGATGTCAGCCAGCACTCAAATTAAAGCTAGTTAAATGTTCTCTGAAGTAGTTTATAATGTTTATCTTCGTAGGAGTAGT
>NW_027111599.1:177015-181130 GCF_000696795.3 Halyomorpha halys
AAGCTAGTTAAATGTTCTCTGAAGTAGTTTGTAATGTTTATCTTCGTAGGAGTAGTAGTTTTTTTATGATATTCGACAAATTCACAAAATGTGGAATTCTTCCTGTTCAGACAAAACATTTGGCTTATGATAAAATAAATCTCAGGAAGTATACGACGTACAGATATTTGCCAGCACTCAAATTAAAGCTAGTTAAATGTTCCATAAAGTAGTGCATATCTGCTTAAATAAAATAAATTTTAGTCTCAAAACAATTTTTATTTCTTTATTAGTTCGACGTTCTGGCCAATTCGTCCATCCTCAAGGACAATCTATCACAAACAGCTTTTGTTACACTTTTGTTTTTAACAATTTTAAGCAATAACAATATTATTAATAAATTATCATACCATAATACAATTCTAGAACCACATCAATTTAAAAAAACTTCAGGCAAGCTATTCTGCCCAAGGTCATTAATTTCAGTCCATAAGTCTAATTACTTATTTTTTTATATAACATATTAATACATATTTCTCTGCTATAATTTATCTCAACAATATTTGTAACCTTCCCACACTCAGGTTAGACATATAATTTATTTATTTCAACTGTATTTTGGTTAATTTTTTTCTATTTCTTTAATTATTATAATTCATATCAAGGTTAATTATAACTATTAACATTAATTTTATCACATATTTTTTATAAATTAATTTTACTTAAAATCTGTGCATAGTGTTGGTTCAGATTCTTTGTGTCTGTTTTAAAATTCTCTGTATAATTTATGTTTTCTGATATATAAATGGACTAAAGTATTTTTCTTTTGAATGTATTACTTTCTTTATGTAAAATCATAGGATTTCATTTAATTAATTTAATTTAATATGTTGTATTGAGAATCACTTTTGTTGAAATGTGACTTTACCGATGTACAGTACGATTATAAACGAGGTTATGTCAACAACAAAGCATAACGAAAACAGGAAGAGATATATTTATATGTTAAAAAAAATCTAAATTTCATGTGCCGTAAACCTAATAAATAGCTTTATTTTACACTGTAGTTAGATTTTGGAAATAGGTTCTCTGCTTGTAACACCAGAAAATATCGTTCTGGAATTCCTTCCGTTGGAGAATTTTAATCTTATCTCAAGCTATGACAAATATTTTACATAAAGGCGCAACCTCTTCTCTGAAGTGTTAATATAGCAGCTGCATGAGATATTTCAAATTTCACTCTCGATAAAATCCGATTATACATGCTTGTTTCATACCCGTAACCAGTTATAGTATAGTAGCTTATTGTTTTGTAAATGCCTTCATTTGAACATTATAGACGTGTAAATAAATCATTTAAGCATTCATATAACTTGTCGGTTGTCCCCTCGGACAGGACATGAAAATTTATTATCGGTTTCGGAGAATGGACATATTCCACCTATTTTTTAAAAAAAGAATCGCATGTTTTCCTGTAGTTTTATATTAAAATGACTCAAAAACAGATCAAAATATCAAGATGCATGATAAATAAATCAACCGATTTTACCTCGAAAGAGAACCTTTGCAGTGTATTCTCGACGAACTATTTAAAGACTTCTCTTATTCGTTGAGCAGTTTGTAGGATTATTGGAACAAAGGTACACGAATATGGTTCAATGATATAGGAAAGATTGATAAGATAATAAAGAAATCCGTTAACTGAGAAAAGAAATTTACAAAAACTCACATCGTATTGAAGCGTCGAATAGTAAAGATCTCTTCAGTAATAGGAATGTGTGGTGATTTCGTAATTTACCATTACTAATTTCCAAACCACTTTATCCTTTCTTTTATTTTATAATCATTACTATATTAATATAATTTTTATTTATTTATTTATTTTTTTTTTTTATGAAAATGACAAAACGGCCAAGCATCAGTAAGTCTCGAGATGTAAGCAGTAATGAAGACGAGTTTACTTAGAAAAAAATGTTTATTGTGGAAAATGCACAAATTAACCTGCTATGGATATTGGTAATTGATTCAGAATTTACCATACTTTAGAAAATTATAAGAAATATTTTTTTTTTAAGTGGTGAAGATGGTCGGGGGTCCGGTCAACAAAAAACACAAAAAAATAATTATTCGTGCCTACGTTTCAACCTAATTTTCAAGTCTTCGTAAGGGCTATAAAACCATTATTCGGGTAAACATAAAAATAAATAATAGACTAACAAATTTGGAAATATACATAACAATGAATTGAAAATAAAAAATAGTTGATTAATAACCATAATTGGTTATTAATTATAATATGACATAACAATATTTTTTAATAATGTTATATAACATAACAATAATTGGTTATTAATCAACTATTTTTTATTTTCAATTATTATTTATATTTCCAAATTTGTTAATTTATTATTTATTTTTATTTTATGTTTCTCTGAATGATGGTTGTCATCTCTTTTTGTTTTATACCCCTGATGAAGACCTGAAAATCAGGTTGAAACGTAGGCACGAATAATTATTTTTTTGTTTATTTGTGTTTTTGTTTCAGTCAATTATCTACACCTCATTTTTTTTTTCTATAAATATTTATTCTTCAGCGTGCACAAGTATATATAAACCAAATTTCATTACAATGTCTTACTTGGTTCTAAACTTGTACTAATAATATAACGACTCCAGGGTGGAAGTTTTCGCGAAAAAGTGGCGTCGAGGTGCTCGCAGGTAACGTCCGAAACGTACCGAGTGCAAAGGGTTAAAAATACTCGCACAGCTTTATATATCTGTCAGGTTAGGCTTGCAAGCTCTGGGACTGCCTGTAAGACAAATGCGATAGAGAAAGTAACCCTAGTCTGCGGTACTATCTATGAAATACGTCCAATTCAAAATAAAATTATTAATCAAGCAAAGTAAAGTAATTAACCTAAAACTGAAATGAGGGCATTATTGTACAGATACTATTGCAAAGGAGTTATCTAAAGCATGTAACTCAAAGCATAGCTAAGTCCTTTAACTTCAACCATTCTAACTTCCATTAAAGTTAAGAGACAACGACTTCTAAATTCAATTTCCACCATCATCAAGGAAATGTTTTTAAAGAACAGTCTACCTCAAAGGCATTCCTATTGCGAGAGGTTTTGTAATTTTCTCTGAAAATTTACCTTGTAGATTAAGTTTTCCGTGAAGACGATTGTGAGGAAGGTAGTTAGTGAAACCATCCAACAGGAACAACACCAACATCCCTAAAGCTGTTGTTATTAATTAAAATATATAGAGGAAATATTTAGTTTAATTATAATGTTTAAAAAAAAGGGGGGGCACAGTGGCACTGTGGCACGATGCTACTAACTCCAAGGATCCGTTGGTACTAATTGTTTTCTGTTACACTGTAGTCAACACTGTGGGTTCTTGGAGCACTCCTGGGGTCCACCCAGACTCTTAAATTGGGTAAAAATCTAGCGGTCGAGCGTGATTTGAACCAAATCACCTCCATGCACAACCGTTGGTCTAGTAACAGTACTTCTTTACAATGTACAGCACCCCTGACCCTTCGTGGGTAGTAGCGGTACAGATTTTATTTTTTTTAATAATGTTTAAACTAAACAATAAACCGGCTTTATTACAAATTTGAGACGATTAAGAAAACTATTTTTATGTATTTGTATTAATTTCTTATTTGAGGGTGGTTTATATTAATAATAACACTACCTTCAATGATCCACTTTTACTCTCAACTTTTTATTTTAAAACTTCCAACGTTTCGGCCTTTATGCCATTTTCAAGGGGATAACCTAAAAATAGTTTTCACATTATTACTATATCACCTCCTCACAATAGGGGTATTCATGATGTTGTGTTAAATGTAAAATGTTTTACCATGTTAAATGTTATAACTATAGGATTGTGAGCAGCCCTATTTGAAGTCATGTTAAACGTTAAATGCATAAGAGTCTCTAGCGGATTTTCTCAGCAACTTGTTGTATAAGCCTTTATGTTTATAACCTTCCTTCCAGACCCTCACGTTATTGTTTACCTCAGTTTTGATTTAAGTAATTAATTACAACATGCCTAGAGTGAGTGAAAAGTGGAATTTGTCTGAAAGTTTAGCTTATGAAATGAAATGAAAAAATAACTTTATTCTG
>NW_027111599.1:181820-186832 GCF_000696795.3 Halyomorpha halys
ATTTAACACGCTTTAACATAGATCATGAATACCCCTTAAATGTTATTCCGTTTTACCACAGTAAAAGAAGGCAATTTTTTTCGATTTAACATGAGTTTTTCCATTTAACACGCTTTAACATGTTAAAACAAACATCATGAATACCCCTATAATACCAATATTTTTGAACATGCCTTAACTATTGAATTGTCACAATTCATTTAAATTGTCTTTGTTTTGCAGGCTGATTGCCCATGTGATGTATCTTCAAAAACAAAACCAAATATTAAATTAATATCATTACAGTTTCACTTAAAATTTTATAAAATGGTTATACACTTCCAAACCACACAATCTCAATAGTAAATTATCCTTCTAAAAATATTTTTCATTTTCTATCTATACGAATAATAATAATAACAATAACTCTTATATCGCTTAGTTACTGTTGCTTCAAATCAATATTATTTAAAAACATAAATTATTGTAGTGGAAGATTATTGATTGACCGTGTGTATAGATGAATGGAATATGGTCCGGGTGCGGTAAAAAAAAACGTTGGCTCAATAAAAATAGTATGTCCATTTACTATTTGAGTTTTTTTTTACCGCACCCGGACCATATTCCATTCATTAGATGATTGTAATTTCATTATTATACATGGCACACACACAACACCCCCATCATACATACACCCACATTTACATATATTCATGTCCCTAAATATAGATATATATATACATCTATATATTTTAAGAATTTAACATTTCATCTCATAACTAATAATTTACTACTGATTACTTATTGATTTTACTTAAAATTTCAGAATAATAGTGGTTTAGTTCTTTGAAATCTGAATTAATGTTAACTGTACAATTTACATTTTCTAAAATATAAATGGATTACAATATTTTTCTGCTAAAATTATTATTTTCTTTATTTAAACTGTGTTTCGATTTCTATTTTGAACTTCTAAAATTATTTTTTTTTTTAATAAATAAATTTTCTCCTATTTTAGTTTCAAAACATTGTTTATTCCTTTATAAGTCCGACGTTTCGGCCAATTCGGCCATTCTCAATGGCAATATTAATACAATTTTAGAAACAAAACATTTAAAAAACTTCTTCAAGCAGGCTATTCTGTCCAAATCAGTCCACAATTTACCCTAATTAGTCTATTATTCATATTAAATTAAAACATTTTATCATAGTCAACCTTCTTTGTTAAAATTTAACAAAGTATAAATCCTGAAAATACTTCATTACCTAATATCACATATTAACTAATATCACATCTTCTAAGTAAAGGCAATATATTTCTATCTTTTGTTTTGATCTATTTTAATATATTTCTTTTTTTTTCATTACAATTTGAAAAAGACCTAACTAATAATAATTATTATATTTAATTTAAATTAAAATACAATATTATTAGAATATTACATAATATAATAATATATTAAATTCATAATGAGGTGTTAATAATTGAGGAGGGAGTTACTAGTTACTTATAGTAACACCTTAAGTGATAGTAGTGAAGTTATTGTCACTTAATGCCCGTTTATTAGTGATTAATATTTTGTTAATAAAAGAAATTACCTTAGTGTCCGTTACCTGACAGGTAACCTATAAGGGCGCATAGTGTGAGCCCTTCACTATTGTCTCGTGATGTTTTTTGTCCCTATACGCAGACACATTTTCTCGTAGCATTTAAAACATATACGATTCCTCTAATAAAGAATAAAGTGGTAAAATTATTGTAAATTGAATTTATTTACTATAGGAGTGCCCATGATCTTCAGTTTAACATGTTAAAGCGTGCTAAATGGAGAAATATATCCTTTTTTACCATGTTAAAACGATATAACACTTAACATAGCTGAGAGTATGTTGATAGATTTGCTAAATGGAATGGTGTCACGAAATCAGCTGAGCTCAACACCATTTTATCTGTTGTTTTGATTGGCTAGTTGCTCGTAGTATGTGTTGTTTTTGTTTTAGATGTTTTTAAACTCTAATAAAGTAATGGGAAAAAATAGGAACAATTGAGGTAGAGAAAAATTAATATGACGAAGCTATTGCAGATTTTATTATTTCCAATATATATTACAAGGTTACATGATAAGTTTCCCGGAAAATCCGCTAGGAGCTCCTCTGTTTTTAGCAATTAACATTGACTTTAAATTACTTTTCTCACAATATTATGCTTATAACATTTAGCATGTTAAAACATTTTACATCTAACACAATATCATGCATACCCCTAATATATAAATAATGTATTTTTATCATCCGTTTTATACACGATCAATATTTAATATCCAATATGAGTTGTGTCGCTAAAGGTTATTTGTTAGCTTGCCATATATTTATATATAGCCAACCACACACCACAACATGCAATATGAACTCAGGGATTCATATACTCATATATATATGCTTTCCTGAGTCGCGCATATTGTATGGTGTGGTGTGTGGTAAGCTTTATTTTTTATGACTCCCTTACAGGTCATTTTAGACTTACGGGAGGGGGGGTGTCATTTTTAAGTCTCCAACCTATTCTAACGATGATAGGAGGTCAAGTTTCATTTCGTAGGCCCACCACGGAATGATAAAAATTAGGGCCCTGTTTCATAATAAAGTACAAACTAATACTATTAGTCTTGTAGATTTAATTTAATACAATTACACTAACTTATACAATAGTGAGTTGTACTTTAATATTTATTAACAAATATAGATTACAAACTGACTAATAAGTAGAACAGTTAACTATGATATTTTAAGAAATATTTATTAGGTAATTGTTTTAAATTAAAAAAAAAATTGATATATTAATTTAATTGTTGTATGTATAAGGTGAATGTTGTGATTTTTTTCATAGATATCTCTGAAAAGTTGTTTACAAATAAAAAAAAAATTAAATATCTGGGAGAGATATTTCTTACAATAAGAAGAACCTATCGCCTAACGCGAAAATAAGACTTCACAACATGGTCATAAAACCAGTAATTTTATACGGAATGGAGACAACATGTCTCCCTAGCCTGGAAAAATTACTAAAAATAGAGAAAAGGATCCTAAGGAGATATGGGGCCAAGAAAACATAGGAAGGGTACAGGTTAAGACCCGACCAGGAAATCTACAGAGAGATAAATGATCTGGAAACCGAAATAAGAATCAGAAGTCTGAGATTCTACGGGCACATGACGAGAATGGACCAAAGCAGACTAAACAAGAAACTCTTTGACAGAATCCGTGAATATAAGAGCGTAGGAAGTTATGTGAAGCAAATGAGAGAGGAAACAAAGAAATTGAAAATAACAGACAAGGACTGCCTGGATAGAGAACAGTAGGGAAAAAATTGAAATAAATAAATGTTCTTGCGGCAAATAAAGAAAATTGGAAGACACGCAGAAATGATGAGAAGATACTGGGAGAGAAGAAGAGAAAAAGTGAGAAGGAAAAAGTAATGATATCCGCGCCATGGAAAAAAATAATATCTAATTATATTAGTAACAACAATATTAATAAGATAATACTCCCGAATGGATTATTACACTATCATTTAGTTAAATAATATTGCGTAATAGAGATTATAATTGTTTATCTATTACTAAAATAAAACTTGAATCGGTACGATCTCTTATCTTCTCCTTGAAATGTCAACAACAACAATACTGTCCTGTTCCTGGCGTGACTAGGCTCAATTATCATATCATGAATGGATTAAAGCCTTGAGTTACAAATTTAAAATTTTGAAAAAATTCCAGATAAAGTCAATTTTTTATTTAGTGCGGAACATCAGCGAAGAAGAGTCAGATTTACTAATGTGAGACTAAAACAGATAGTACGAGAGCATGGAGGAAAAGAGTCAATTATTTCAACCCTATATTTAATTACTTTAATGAAAAATATATATGAATGGAATATGGACCGGGTGCGGTAAAAAAAAAAACTCAAATAGTAGAATTATACTATTTTATTGAGCCAACGTTTCGCCCCACGTTGCAGGGCTTCGTGAGGGCTGTTTTGACGGCAGTCAAAAAACAAGAAAAATATATACACACAAAAAAAAATATAAAAAAACAAGAAAAATATATATAATTAATAGTCAAAATTGATGAGTTTGCCAAGTATAGGTAGAGGTAATAAAAAATGGCTGCTGTTTCAAAACGTTAAAAGAATTAATTTTTTTTTTTCGGAGCTCTATATCTATAAAACTACCAACAACAGTAGAAAATCTAAGAGAACATCATTTAAAGTAGAGCAAATTTGCTAAAATGTAAGCCCTAATTGAGCTATTTACGTTCAATAGTTATCGAGATATAGCTTTTTAAAAAGCAACATTTGATAAAAATGTAAAGAACGTACTGAAAGATCAGTAGTTAGTGAATTTATTTTGAAAAATCTATAAAACCATTTGACGTACAGATGTCTATTAGCACTCAAATTAAAGCTAGTTTAATGAGCTATAAAGTAGTTTATGGTGTTTATCTTTGTAGAAGTAGTAGTGTTTATTATATTTGACAATTTGTGAATTTATTTTGTCATATATCATGAAACTACTACTCCTACGAGAATAAACGTCATAAACTACTTTATAGTGCATTAAATTGAATTTAATTTGACTGTAAATAGACATTTGTACGTCGAATGGTTTTTGAGATACACTTACTAGGGAAAAAAATATGGATTATAAATAAGAAAACAAATTCACACGTTTTATTTTATATCTCTGGTTCTGATTTAATTAATTACACCCCTAAACTACTGTAAAGTTTGGTATAGATTGGTTAAGAACATTTTGGGCTAAACAATTTTATTTCTGATTTTTTCTAAAATTCATATTTAAGTTTCTTGAGGTGTTAAATCCGAACTCGGTTTTATCACATAAAAATTCTTTTTGCACACTTTTATAGGTTAGTCGGTATGATAAACAGTAAAAATTTCATTTTCGTTCATTATCACATATATTGGTTTAATTTATGTTATCATATTATAATTATGAAGTGCACATAAATATATAATTT
>NW_027111599.1:186882-191467 GCF_000696795.3 Halyomorpha halys
TATAATTTATATAAGAGACTATCAATTGTGTTCTTTAAATCCATATAAGAATCAAAATAAATCCTGACAAATCCCATGAGATCACCTTTACTGTCCGTCGTAAACCTCTACCCTCCTGTCCTACAGTATCCTTTCTAAATACTCCAGTAACGCCTGTTGAACAGATTCGATACTTAGGACTCCATCTTGACAGGAGACTTACTTGGAATCCACACACAAGACTGAAACAACAAGAAACTGCTCGTAGATTCCGATTGCTACAACACTTACTTGGCAAACGCTCTAAACTTACCATTCACTACAAAAAATTAGTATACACTACGATAATCAGACCAATTTGGACATATGGAATTGAGGCTCCACCAAACCATCAAATTCCTCCCGCATCTAATCCTTACAATCGAAAATCCTTCGTAAAATCCTTGATGTTCCTTATTACGTCACAAATAAACTCATTCACAAAGACCTTAACGCAGATTTGGCACAAGACAGATATTCGTCTTTTCGTTCCAAACTCCTTAACCATCCTAACCCATTAATTCTTAATCTTTCACCCTTAACAATCCCTCATAATCCTCCGAGGCGTCTGAAAAGAAGATGGCCACGGGACCTTCTAATTTAAATTAATGTTTAACCACCAATGAGCGGTTCCTTCCGAAGATTTTCAAGTGTATATGAAACATACAACATATTTACTTACTGTATTATTTTGTACAGTAGTTAATTACATTAAATAAATAAATTTAAAAAAAATCCACATACATCCTCAAATATTGAAGCATTGCCAAGTGAGCTAATTAAAAATAAAGAGAAACTATTTAAATACGGCTCGAGGACGACCTCAGTAACAATATGTGTGGTGCAAAGTCAGTTTTCTAAACCACAACGTTTAGATTGACAGTAGGATTGACATTCCTAAAAACTCCGGCTATGTTTGGAATTTAGGGGTTGGGCTTGGGCACAACTGTAGGCTAAAGTTCTTTTGAGCTAATATTAGACCTCCTAACTTTCTCCAGGGCACATAACTCTAATAATTTTCTAGAAAGTGGAATGTATTTTATGATGGATTCTAATTTTAAATCAACCTATAAAGTAATGTTACGTCAGGGAAAATATTGATTCAAGCCAGTTGGAACAAGGAACAATAGATAAAAATCTTAATTTTTATTTATTTTATAACAAACTAGCAAATCCGGCAATACTTCTCTATATGTTGATTTCAATAAAAAATTCAGATTCTTGTAAATACTTTTAATCAATTATATAAAACGCATTTAGATCTATTACATATTGCCATCTTTCAGGCAATTTTTTAATTCCGTTCTCCCAGAACTTCTCATATTTTTGCGCAACGAACTCCTCTATGTGCGTTTTGCAGTCCTCGAGCGAATAAAAGTGTTTCTCGTTAAGAGAGTATTGATGGGGCCGAGCTAAGTGAAAATCTGTTGGGGCAAGGTCTGGTGAATAGGATAGTTGAGGGATCACATCCCAGCCAAACTCCAATAATTTCTGCCGGGTCTGCAAAGACACGTAAGGACGGGCGTTATCGTGATGGAAAACTATGCCTTTGCGATTAGTCAATGCTGGACGCTTTTGCTCAACTTGACGCTTGCATGAGATATGTTAAGCGTTTCTGCGATATCCCGTGTCGTTGAGTAAGGATTGTCTGTGACCAATGCTTGAATCTGGTCATCATCAACAGTTGAAGGACGACTCGAATACTTTGCGTCTCCAAGTCAAAATTTCTGGTTCTGAACCGAGCAAACCACTGATGGACGGTGCTTTCTCCTAAGGCATCATCGCCAAACACCCTGGAAATTTTATTAACCGTCTGTGCAGCGGATTTTTCTATTCGGCAAAAATATTAAATTACGAAAATGAATTTTTTTCTCTTCCATTTTGAGCAAGCAAAATACAACTTAAAGATAAGGAATCTCGGTTGAAACTGATGCATAAAAGCACCTTAGCTAATCCTTTGTAAGAATATGTAAACATAAAAATTAGTCTTCCTACGAAGATAAATGTCATTAACTACTCTATAGTACATTAAATTAGCTTTAATTTGAGAGTTAATTGACATTTGTACGTCGAATGGCTTTTGAGATATAGATTTTTCAAAATAAATTCACTAAATACTTATTTTCCAGAGCATTTTTTATTAAATGTTGCTATTTAAATTGCTATATCTCTAGAACTATTGGACGTAAATAGCTCTATTAGTGTTTATATTTTTAAAAAAATTGTACTACTATATAGTACATTTAACTAGCTTTAATTTGAGTACTGGCTGACATGTGTACGTTTTATAGTCACTGAGAGTTTTTTTTTCATAGATCAAACATTTTGTCCTAACAACTAGAAATCAACATTTTGTGAATTCATTTTGTTTAAAAACATGAAAATTAATTCTTCTACGAAGATTAATGTCATTAACTACTCTATAGTGCATTAAATTAGCTTTAGTTCGAGTGTTAATAGACATCTGTACGTCAAATGGTTTTTGAGATGAAGATTTTCAAAATAAATTCACTAACTACTAATCTTTCAGTAGATTTTTAAGAAATTTTGCTTTTTAAAAAGCTATATCTCGAGAACTATTAGACGTAAATAGCTATTTTAGTGTTTATATTTTAGAAAATTTACTCTACTTTAAATGATATTCTATTAGGTTTTCTTTTGTTGTTGGTAGTTTTAAAGATATAGAGCTCGGAATGAAAAAGAATTTTTTTTTTTAACCTTCTGAAAAAGCCACCATTTTTTATTCGCTCTACCTATACTTGGCAGACTCATGAGTTTTTACTAATAATTATATATAGTTTTCATTAAAGTAATCAAAACTTGGGGTGAAATAATTGCCTTTTTCATCTCTTGGGCTCTTGTAATATAGTCTGTTCACATCCACACACAAACAGACCATTTTGTTAGACTTGGTTACTTCTAACTTAAAACGTCTATTTCCGTCGAAAATTCGAAATATGGAAATGTTATTACTAACGACTTGAAATTTAAAGAAAAAATACAAAAGGTGCAGTTGATTAGAAATTTGTAAAAATGGTCGTTTTTCTAAAACAACGCCCATAAAATTATCCTTCTTAACATAAAATAAATGTTTTAATTAATAAAACTATGCCCCATACAGAAAAAGAATTATTCTATTTATTTATGTTTTATAATTTATAATTATTTAATTTATATGTATCTTATTTTGTTTTGTTTTTTACTTTAAAATTAGCTTAAAATGGGTAAATTCTGAGAGTTTATAGGAGTACAAAAACTGAGGAGCCGTGTTCAACTTAGCCGAAGCCTTATCATCACAGCTGTCTCGTAGATAACTCGCGGGGAGGGGGGTAAAGTTTTCTTTTGTTTTCTTATCTTCACATAGGAATGTGGTTCAAGATAGTTGTATGCCTTACTGTGGTTTGCGTACGAGCACAATATATATTGTATATATGTATATTAAACAATATTAATATTTTGGTTGATTGTTGATTGACGAAGTGGAATAATAAATGGAATATTGTCCTAGTGCGTTCAAATAAAAACTCAAATAGTGATAACTATAGAATGTCACCCTGGCTCTGACTTTTGTCTAACAGCCCTGAGGAAATCCTGCAACGTGGGGCGAAACCTTGGCTCAATTAAAATAGTTTATCACTATTTGAGTTTTTATTTTACCGCTCCCGGACAATCTTCCATTTATTATTGATATTTTGGAGGAAGATAATCCGGCCAGAGGTGGTGGTGAACAAAGGTACAAAATAGTAGACTCAAACTCTGTCTTCAACTTTTATCAATCAGGATCAGCCCAGAAAGGTGAGGCCAAACCTTGGTTACTATTAAAGTTTTTGTTTACTATTTTGTAGCTTTAATGACCACCACCTGGACTATTAGTACAAGAGCCGGGATGAAAAAAAGGCAGTTATCTCCCCCCAATTTTTGATTACTTTAATGAAAACTAGGTATACTTACTAGTCAAAACTGATGAGTCTGCCAAGTATAGCTAGGGGGAATAAAAAATGGCGGCTGTTTCAAAACCTTAAAAAAACACTAATTTTTAATTCTGAGCTCTATATCTTAAAAACTACCAACAACACTAGAAAATCTAAGAGAACATTATTTAAAGAAGAGTACACTGGCTGAAATATTAGCCCTAAAAGAGCTATTTACGTCCAATAGTTCTCGAGATATAGCTTTTTAAAAAGCGAAATTTGTTAAAAATCTACTGAAAGATTAGTAGTTAGTTAGTTTATTTTGAGAATTCTATATCTCAGGAACTATGTGACGTACAAATGTCTATTAGCACTCAAATTAAAGCTAGTTTAATGGACTATAAAGAAGTTTATAAACTTTACCTTCGTAGGAATAGTGGTTTTTCATGATATTTGCTTAAATAAATTGATTCATAGTTTTTCGGACAATAAGTTTGATTTATGAAAAACTTCATTTCAGAAACCATTGGAGGTACAGATGTCTGCTAGAGCTCAAATCAAAGCTAGTTAAATTTAATACAAAATAGTTAATTATGTTTATCTTTGTAGGAGTAGTAGTTTTTATGATATTTGACAAAATAAACTCACAAAATGTT
>NW_027111599.1:194202-198460 GCF_000696795.3 Halyomorpha halys
ACCCCAGTCACAATATTTTAATCTTTTTTTCAAATATACAACTGTATATTTATATACATCCAGTAAATTTAATTTTAGTTTATAAAGGAGTAGTACAGGGGTGTAGAGAAACTACCCATTGGAAGCACTCTAACGACGTTTTTACATTACCAGGTCTCGTAGCCATCTTCTTTTGAGGCGCCTCAGAGGATTGTCTGGAATGGAAGCAAGGTTAGAAACTAGTGGGTTTGGATAGTAGGGAGTTTATAGTGTAAGAAATGGTATCTGGTTCGATATCTAGATCGGTTACATTTTGAACATGAAGGTCTTTATGGATGATTTTATTTGTGATAAAGTAAGGAGCATTGAGGATTTCAGATTGTAAGGATTGGGTACGAGAGGAATTCAAAGGTTTAGTTGATCCCTCCTCCTTATGTCCAGATAGGCCTAACAATAGTCATGTAGATCAGTCTTTTGTAATAGATTGGAAGTTTAGACCGTTTGTTTTGTAAGTGTTGTAATAGCCGAAATCGACGTGCAGTTTCCTGTCTTGTGTGAGAATTCCAGCTTAACCGTAATATTACACAATAAAAAAAAAAAAAGAAAAACCTGTCAGCTTACTTCAGAGATGTCAGCAAAGAGTACAGGTCTTAAATAGTAGTTGTTTGCTTGATAATTCGCTTTTATAGGTAGTCACAGTTAATAAATTAAGAAAAAAATAACTATAAAAATTTTTAGATTAGAAAGTAGTATGCTAAGGTGGTTAGGGAGTTTATAATGGAAGGATTGATCAGTTACAAATGGAAGATTTGATTCGTGAAACAGTAATAGTACAAGAGCCGAAGAGGAGAAAAAAAGGCAGTTATCTCACCCCAATTTTTGATTACTTTAATGAAAACTATGTATAATTACTTGTCAAAATTGATGAGTCTGCCAAGTATAGGTAGGAGGAATAAAAAATGGTGGCTGTTTCAAAGCGATAAAAAAACCTAGTTTTTCATTCCGAGCTGTATTTCTCAAAAAGTAGAAACAACACAAGAAAACGTCATTTAAAGAAGAGCAAATTTGCTAAAATATGAGCCCTAATAGAGTTATTTATGTTAAATAGTTTTCGAGATATAGCTTTTTTAAAAAGCAACATTTCTTAAAAATGTAGTATTGGACATACTATAAGATCAGTAGTTTGTAAATTTATTTTGAAAAATCTATATCTCAAAAACCAACTACAAATGTCTATTAGCATCTATTAGCACTCAAATTAAAGCTAGTTTAATGAGCTATAAATTAGTTATGATGTTTATCTTCGTAGGAGTAATAGTTACATGAAACTTGCTAAAATAAATTGATTTATAGTTGTTCGGACAAATTTTTATTTGCCAAAATTTATATTCATATGTGAATATCATAAAAACTACTACCCCTACTGTAGATAAGTGTCATAAACTACTTTATAGTAAGTTAAATTTCCTTTATTTTGAGTGTTAGCAGACATCAGTACGTCCGATGGTTTCTGAAATAAAGTTTTTCATAAATCAAACTTATTGTCCGAACAACTATAAATCAATTTATTTTAGCAAATATCATGAAAACTACTATTCCTACGAAGGTAAAGGTTATAAATTTCTTTATTGTCCATTACACTAGCTTCAATGTGAGTGCTAATAGACATCTGTACGTCACATAGTTCCTGAGATATAGATTTCACAAAATAAATTAACTAACTACTAATCTTTCACTAGATTTTTAAGAAATTTTGGTTTTAAAAAAGCTATATCTCGAGAACTATTGGACGTAAATAGCTCTTATAGGGCTAATATTTCAGCAAATTTACTCTTCTTTAAATAATATCTTAGATTTTCTAGTGTTGTTAGTAGTTTTTAAGATATAGAGCTCCAAATGAATAATTAATGTTTTTTTAAGGTTTTGAAACAGCCGCCATTTTTTATTCCCCCTATCTATACTGGGCAGACTCATCAATTTTGTCTAGTAATTATACCTAGTTTTCAAGAATTAGATACGAGAGGAATTCGAAGGTTTAGTGGAGCCCCAAAGCTCGTTGATATTTTAAAATAGAATTACATTTCTTAAAGAAAATAGGAGGATGGAAAAGAAATAAGAAACTTAATCGAGAGAGCATTATATTTATATACTTAAAAGTAACCAAAATAATAAATTGGTTAAAAATCTTCACCTGTTAAATAAAATATTTTTCTTTCTTGCGCGTTTTTATTTTTTAACATTACGAATAATGAAAACCTTTAGTTTTATATCATTTACTAGCTGACCGGGAAATGCTTAGCTATTGCTATATTTGAGGATGTGTATTGTATTAAAGAACACATTCATAAATAAATGGAATTTGGTCCAGGTGCGTTCAAATTAAACTCAAATAGTAATATTTTGTGCTATGTTTATTTGAGCCAACGTTTCGTCCCACGTTGCAAGGCTTCGTCTGGGATGTTTTGACGGAAGTCAAGGTCAGAGTTTCTTTGACCTCCGTCAAAACAGAAAAACAAACAAATGAACAAACATAATTAACAACTATTTATTTGCCGACGTTTCGTCTCATTTTGAAGAGCTTCATCGGGGTTAAAAAGATAAAAAAAAAAATCAAAACAACTAAAACATTTGAACATAGTCAGATATTTAGAGGTACACTTAATACAAAGAGGTAAATTAAGTTAAAGGTTTACTATAAGGTATTATGAGGTCTGAAACTGTTATTAATTGTTTTCAATAAATTTTACAATAACAGATACTGTTTCGAAATTTCTTTATTATATAAAAAAGTTTTTATGTATATGAATGATAAACCATATAAGAAGCAGATTGAGTGCGCTCAAAAGAAAACGAAAAATAGTTTACAACTGTTTATTTGCCAACGTTTCGCCCCAATTTTTAGAGCTTCATCAGGACTAAAAAGATACAATAACAACTAAAAATATTTGTCATGGTACAATAATAAGATACAAAAAATTATATTAAGAAAGGGTTAAACTTATGTACAAATAAGTGAAAAGAAAATTATATACAAATAAAAGAAAATAAGAAATAAAATAATATTAATATAAAATAGACAATTGACATTTTAATATTAACTTCGATATACTAATTTACTAATATTAATTGGGCTAGACTATATTGAAACATAAGCCAATAAATACAATCTAATCTAATCTACAAAAATTTATTTTTACCAATTTGTAGATACAAAGGATGAAGTACGACAGTTCACTGTCAAGATGTTTACATGTAGCTGTTAACGTTATAGCTTCACTGCTATTACTTGTACTGTATCATCTACATAGACTGATTTCCATGACTATGTATTAAGGTCTTGGTGGACATACGGAGTTGAGCTTTGGGGCTCTACTAAACCGTCGAATTGCTCCTGAATAAAATCTTTACAATCCAAAATCCTTCGTCAAATTCTTAATGCTCCTTTGCTTCAAATAAAGTCATCCATCAGGACCTCAATGTTCCATATGTTGCCGATTTGGCCAGATTTCTGCTATGTTAAACTTCCCAACCACCCAAAACTACTTGTTTCTAACCTGGCTTCTCCTTCATTACCTGATAATCCTCCTAAGCGTCTGAAAAGAAAATGGCATCTAGATCTTCTCCTCTAGAAATGCTATTGGAGTTATATCAAAGGGTAGATTCTCCACATGTTTGTATTATATCATTTTATCATTATTCGACAAATTTACCTGTTTTATATATTTTTATACAGTTGTAAATAACAATAAACCTTGTTGACTTCTTCACGGTAGGTATATATCCAATATATTTGATACTTATGTCAGTAGACATAAATTAAAAAGTAATGTATTAAATACTTTTTTATATGTAAATAAAATAATTTGTTTTAATAATAAATGCATTTTAATTTAGAGATTCGTAGAGATATTCTCTTTATGGTCTGATAAGAAGGTTTATAATGAGATAAGACAAGGTCGCTGTTAACTATGTTACTGGTAAATACGCAATGTTCAACCTTCAACACCAGAGGCCGATTAATTTGTAGAATTTACATGAAATTATATAAATTTAGGATAAATTATAAATATTTAGAGGTAGAAAATCTCTTTATTCTTAATGCTAGGGAATCAATATTCAATAAACAATTAAAAAATAATAATGAAAGGAATATGGTCCGGGTGCGGTAAAAAAAACTCAAATAATAGAATATACTATATAATATAGATAGATTGATTTGTATTCTTATTTCTTTTTTTTTACATCTCTTTATTTGTATTTTCTTTAATATTTCTTTTCT
>NW_027111599.1:198510-199327 GCF_000696795.3 Halyomorpha halys
ATCATGTTAAAACTCAAACTTATTATATTATATAATTTAAGGATCATTGTATGGGTTTTATTGGTACATATTTATTTATTATATATATAATAGTTTGAGTTTTACTTGAACCGTCCGACGAGACTACAATGACTACTAATATGATGATGACTCAACAGATAAATCCCTCAATTCAGAATTATATACATATTATTTTCTCCATGACTGTTTAAAATTTTAATTCTCAAAAATTACCTACATTTAGGGTATAAATAATGGTACTGTCATGAGAGGAGGTTTTGTATTTTTAAAAAATCACAAGAGTAAATTTTTATTATTATTTTTATAATTAAACATTATTGAACAAATTATATCGATAGCGTTGAGGTCACTCAACCAAGTACTTAACGAAATCAACTACTGCTCCATTGATTTCAAATGGACTCTGACGCTAACTATTTCGTTGATTTGTTCAAATGATGACCATTATCGTTGTCCCTAATTAAATCCCTTCCTAATGGCGAAAGCTAATTGGTTGCTCGACCTTCATGCTATTGTAAGAGCAAATTCTATTTGTTCCCAAGATTCCGCTGACAGGCAAATAGGATTCGAATCTTGGTTTAAAATCGACCATCAGAAATTATTCCCCATATTATTGATATTTAAAACTTGATATTGTGAGCTTATTATAGCGACGCGATTGAGAGAGAAACACCAGAATGTTGTTTAAGATATCATTTTACTTCAAGTTTAAATAATTTTTTATTTATTTTTCATATTTCATATTCATTGTTATCATTTAATAAATATATAAAATTTGTAAATATTGTGTGAATGA
>NW_027111599.1:200987-218524 GCF_000696795.3 Halyomorpha halys
GTTGGCTCAATAAAATAGTATATTCTACTATTTGAGTTTTTTTGACCTCATCCGGACCATATTCCTTTCATCTTTACACATGGTCAATCAATAATCTTCCAGTAAAAAATAATAAATTCATCTGCAAGTTCGATTACTACGAACGAAGGACTGGGCGAATCAGAGTTTTGTACAGAGAAAGTTTCGCTGTTTAAAGTATTTGGAGTAAATTCCTGAGGACAAAGTGATAAAAGAAAAAAATTCTACATCCACGTTATACACCACGTTCAAAGACATTGATTAGGTCAAGTTTTCATTTTGAACTACAGGTTTTGTTTTAGGTATAATTGTCCATACTATTTTTTTTTTTTTTTTTTTTTTTTTTAAACCGACAATTTTTCTAGTTTTGCTGATTAGTTTTTTGTTTTTAAAATTAGTTGGTGATAGTTCGATACTGCATCATCACTATCGAAAACCTCATCGATAGTTTCGATTTGCCAATCCGCTCCTCAGGCAATGTTACTGCATACAAATGAACACCCAAAAGCACACCTTTATTTCAATCTAGATTAGCACCTGAGGCCCCACATGGCACGTCCCACTTGCCTAGACCATTCAAGGCTGAGGCCACCCACAAACATTACACCTGCAGTGGCATTATGCAATTAAATTAGCAGAATAACACTGCATTTTCCTGTGAAGAGACCTCCTCTGGTCAGTAGGTAATTGAAGGCTTGCCAAGTTTAATGGTTCGCCAACTTTGCATAATAACTAGTTGTGGCCAGAATAATGACTAGGAATCGATTTAATCAAGTTCGATAATGAGTGATAAAGGATATTACTTAAGTAGCTGTTATCCCACGCCTTCGCTCATAAATATTTCATTACTGAAATTTATCAGGGAAAATCAATCGTTTTCTGTTCATCATTAAATAATGGCTATCCATTTTCACCGACAAATACCTACTTGCTACAGTCACGAAATTAACTAAAAATGACCCATTGGGAGGGTGGCTTTTACACTAAGGGCTCTCACGATCCACAGGGCGCCTTACTTTCTATGATCAGCAAATTAACTTAACTCTTTGCACTAGTTACTGCAGAAACTCAATGCCACTTTGTCATTGTATTTTTTAAAAGTAGTTTTTATTGATATTATTTATGTTTTTCCAGTGGTTTTATCAAGAAAAATGATTATTTGAGCATTGTCTTAAATTGAAGAAGACAGAGTAAAGCATTTCCAAATTTAGCCCACGATCTTGCTAAATTTGAAAAATGTAAAACAGAAAGAATACATTGAAAATGTAGATTGGGAACTTGAATAATGGCAAAAATACATTTAAGGATTGTGTATTATAATGTTTTCTTTTCTGTTATTATTTTTTTTTTTTATTATGTTTTGTTATGGCTGACATGGTTAAATAAAACACTGGCGATATCCGCGTAGATAAGGGGGCATTGTTTTGAGATGGTTACGGTTTGGTTTTTGGAACACGTTACTATTGTTCAATATGAAGTGGTTATAGTTTATGAGGCCCTGTGTCTTTACTGTTTGTATTGAAGTACCACCATATAAGAAATTTAATCGTTTATGTTTTCTGTTTCTAAATTATGGTGTCATTAACACTAGTGGGGATATAGTGCAGTGCGTGGCTTTGACTACGTGGGTATTGAACTAAACTTTTTTTCATGTTCTTCTTTTGTTTAATAGTGTAAATTTAGTCAGGTTAAGTTACGGCATTTAAGTTAACATTACCTTTACCCTTCTTCGTTAACCTGCCGACTGCCCTACAGTCTCCTTTAATAATGTTGATCTTACCCCTATCTAACAGATCCGCTATCTTGGACTACATCTGGACAAACGATTAACTTGGAATTCTCACACAAGACTGAAAATACAGGAAACTGCACATCTATTTCGACTATTACATCACTTACTAGACAAACAGTCTAAACTTCCAATTCATTACAAAAAGACAGATCTACATGACTATAATAAGACCTATCTGGACATACGGAGTTGAGCTTTAGCTCCACTAAAACTTCGAATTCCTCTCGTATTCAATCCTTACAATCCAAAATCCTTCGTAAAATCCTTAATGCTCGTCACAAGTAAAATCAAATACGAAGACCTTAATGATGTAACCGATCTAGCCCGTACCAGATATCAACCTTCCATTATAAACTCCATAACCATCCAAACCCACTAGTTTCTTACTTGCTTCCTCTGTCATTCCAGACAATCCCCCTGAGGTCTGAAAAGAAGATGGCATCGAGACCTTATATTGTAAAAATGTTTTTTGAGGGCTACCAATGGGTATTTTCTCTACTGATAAGAGTTATAAACAAATGATTTTACAATATAGAAATAATTATAAAGACAAATGATAATACAAACTAATTAGAAAATTACATAAAAATAGTAATATCGGGGGGAAATATATTATAAACCCAACCTTCTTTGCATATTTTTATTTCTTGATGAAGATCTACGTCGTAGGTCGAAACGTCGGCAAAAAAAAAAGGTCTTTACTATTTTTTCTTACTTATTGACAGCAGCACTGACCATCCTCTTCTAATTTATTTATTTCAATCTATTAATATGATTCTCATCTATGTTAGATCTAGTTTTTGTTGAAGCCTACAGAGGACCGAAACGTCAGCATTCATTAAATAGTTATATTTTGCTCTCTATTCGAATCATGTTTCAGATAACTTTCTAGATACAATACATAGTTTAAACTTTTAATAAAAAATGGAATGTGGTCCTGATGCGGTCAAATAAAACTAAAATAGTGAGTTTAATTTTTAATTTATTCATTTTTTTTTTAAAATTAAAATCTCCCACACTGTTGAAGGGCAATAAGTAATAGTGATGAATGGTCACATTCATACTAAAATAAAATAAAATAAGAATAAAAAATAAATCAATAAATGCAGTAAAAAAAGTACATAAAAATAAATAAAATCTCTCTTGAAATATATACCAACAGAAGGATAAAGAAAATGACCATAATCAAAATATGTGTATGATAAAATAAATAAATAAAATGATAATAAAAATAAAATAATCCCTAGTCACATTTACACTCTAATATACAATATTTACACAATAGACCTGACCCACGTGTGAGGGGTAGAGCAGAACCCAAAAGATCCCAGCGCATCCCTCTCGCCGCATCACTGGTAGTGAGCCAGTGGAGGCTGAGCAAGTGCGCTAAAGCCGTAAACGCCAGAACTCTAATTGTATTTGATTAATTGAGCCAAAATTTCGCTCCACGTTGCCGGGCTTCTTCAGCGATAAAAAAAGATACAAACACAACATAAATTAAAAAGTAAATGAAAAATTAAAAAGGTGTACAATGAAATGTAAATTTTTTCCCATTTTTTAGTTTGTATTTCTATTATATTTCTTGTTTTTATCTGTTATTATTTCCGTTTTTATTTATTATTTATAACCTTTTATATTTCTTATTTATTTTTACGTTTCATTGTACACCTTTTTAATTTTTCATAAACTTTTTACTTACCTTAATATTCCCCCATGTAACCGATCTAGCCCGAACAAGATATCACTCCTTCCATTATAAACTCTCTAACCACTCAAACCCCCTAGTTTCTAACCTTGCATCCTCTTCCATTCCTGACAATCCTCCGAGACGCCTGAATAGAAGATGGCTACGAGACCAGCTAATGTAAAATGTCATTAGAGTGCTACCAATGGGTAGTTTCTCTACACGCTTGTAACACTCCAATTTAACTTAGATCAGATTTACTAAATGTATTATAATGTACAGTTGTAAATAGCAATAAATAAATATTTAAAAAAAAAAAACATTTTACTTATGTTAAGTGTTTGTATTTTGTTTAGCCTTGAAGAAGCCCTGCAACATTGTCGGAACGTTGGCTCAATTAAAATACTTATCAATATTTGAGTTTTATTTGACCGTACCTTCCATCTTCCATTTATTATTACATACGGTCATTTAGGGATCTTCCAGTTTAAAATTTTAAAAGTTCAATACGCATCTCGCAATTTATTTGTACAATATAAATAAAACTAAATAAAAACATTTTCCACACTTTGCTTAGTTCAATGTTGGAAAGAAGTATTTTATTAAAAAATAAAATAAAATATGAAAATGAAAGTCTCCTTGTTGCATTAGATGCCCTTGAACTTTTGAGATTACGTACAATCGATGCAAACTGGTTTGTTCCAGAATAATCGTCAAATATAAAATTATCATATAACGGGTTATCTACCGAAATTTCAAACAAAATCTACGTTCTCAGTTTAACACAAATCTTTTCCCAGTGAAGTTAAATTTTATCATGAACTGGAAACAGTTTCGCGTGACTGATCGGGTTAGTTTTATCAATACCCGCCCTTGGGGTCCACAACCCCAACCTTATAACTTTATAAAGTAGGTTAGCAATACAAAATTTCTTAATAAAATATAAGATAACTATAATTTTTCTAATCGGTTTACTATAAATAGTACCTAGTCTTGTTGTCAATAAAGGTAAATTTTAAAAAATATTTATTAGGAACCAACGTTTCGTCCCACTTTATTGGGCTTCATCAGGACTGCATGAGAACAAGATATAAACATTTTTCCATATTCATATTCAGTATATATCAATCAATATATACATATCGTATTCAATTTCTCACACATTTTAAATTATTTATGAGCAGAAGATGGCTGGGGTGGGGTCAGAGAATAACACAAATAAATCGAAAAAAAATATTTAGTAGTGCCAACGTTTCGGCCAGAACAGCCTTCATCAGGGCTAAGAACAATAAAACAAGATAATAACCAATGAATAAAAGGATGTATAGACTGATTGAAGTTCGTAATTGTATAAAAATAAAGTAATGAAAGAAGTGGGAAATAAAACGTATATATACGGTAATTAAGAATGTAAGTAATTGTTATAAGTAAATAAATATATTATAAAAACAAAGATAATAATTTTTAAAATTAAAGTTAGAGAAAAACAAATAGAAAGAAAACATATGTAACTAATGAAATATGTGAGTGAAATACTAAAATAAGGAAAACAATTATAAAGTTTAGAAAGACAAAGAAGTAATTAGAAAATATGACAATAATAATATGTGGTGAACAAAACTAATAACTTGGGCAAGGAAAAATAAGGAAAGAATAGAGAAGGATAAGGGAGTAAAAGAAAAGAAAATTATCTGCTCTTCTCTTCTCTTCTTCTTGTCTTGTTCCGTATATTTTTAATTTGCTCTATTCCCCTCCCATTCATCTCATATTACTCCAAGGACTCAAAACAAATACTTAATGTACTGTACAAATTTTATTTAAATTTATGGAAAGCTTTCTGTCTGGCATCCAGGTCTGCTCTATAAACTTCGTCAATTCCTTCGCCTTACATATTTCCTTTTAATCCGCTCCTACCTTTCTGATAGAACCTTTAAATTAAATCATAACCAAGCCTAATCACCTCTCTTTTCTCAGTCCGCCGGTGTTCCTCAAGGTAGTATCTTAGGTCCCATTCTTTATACGGCTTATACATCTGACATCCCAGTCCCAACAACATACGCTGACACATGTATACTGTCTGTAAACAACGACCCTACTAATGCATCACAAACACTACAGACACACATAACATCCATTGAAGAATGGTGTCAAAACTGGAGAATTAAAATAAATCCTGACAAACCCCACCAGATCACTATTACTCTCCGTCGTAAACCTCTACCCTCCTGTCCTACTGTGTACTTTCTAAATATAAATTTATTTCTAAATATAAATACTTTCTAAACTAACGCCTGTTGATTCGATACTTAGGACTACATGTTGACAAAAGACTTACATGGAATCCACACACAAGACTAAAACGACAAGAAACTGCTCGTAGATTCCGATAGCTACAACACTTACTTGACAAACGCTTTAAACTTCCCATTCACTACAAAAAACTATTATACACTACGATAATCAGACTAATTGGGCTCTACCAAACCGTCAAATTCCTCCTGGATCCAATTCTTACAATCCAAAATCCTCCGTAAAATCCTTGATGCTCCTTATTACGTTACAAATAACGTAACTCATCCAGAAAGACCTTAACATCCCGTTCGTTGCAGATTTGGTCCAAGACAGATATGCGTCTTTCCATTCCAAATACCTTACCCATCCTAACCCATTCGTTCTTAATCTCTCATCCTTAACAATCCCTGATAATCCCCTGAGGCGCCTAAAAAGAAGATGGTCACGGAACCTTCTAATTTAAATTAATGCTTGAAGTACCACCAATGGGAGGTTTCTTCCCAACATTCTACATATTTACTTATTGTATTTATTATTTTGTACTGTTGTAAATTACATTAAATAAATAAATTTATGAACATATCAAATTTTTGTAAAAAAGTTTTTGGTACGCATACTTAATAAATAAAAAAAATAATAAGCGAAGTTATGAATAGACATTTAGGAATAATTAAGAATAAAATAATAGTCGTAATAGTAAACTTAAAAAAATCAATGATTTACAAAAAATACTATATTAGTTAAAAAAATAATAAGTTAAACAAATAATAAATAAGTTCAAATAATAAATACATAATATAATACTAATTATTAACAAGTACAGTAATGAGAGATAGAAAACTATAGAAATGATTAGAGGAGGTAATACTTAATAGAAGTAATAACCAATATCTTAAAAGTTAAATAAAGAGTGATGAAGAAAATGTGGCAAGTATGATACATTAACAGGTAATAGCGGTAAAGGAATAAAGGGAGGATAAGTAAAGGAATAAAGAGAGATAATAGAGGATAAAGATAATAAAGATCCTCGCCTCTATTATCTCTCTTTATTCCCTTACTTATCACTTATCCCTCTCACCTGTTATTGCACCATACGTGCCACATTTTTTTACCACACTTTTTATTTTAATTTCATCATATTTGTTCCTACTTCTATTAAATATTGTTTAATTATTCATTACTCTAATTTTACATTAGCAATTCTGTCACTAATGTATTTCCGTCGAAATACATTTTTAAAAAGATTTTAATTAAATAATACAAATGTGCAAAATACGATTTTTTAATTTTTAGGTGTTTATATTGTTATTTATTTATTTTTTTTATAATTTATATTTTAATTTTATTCTATAGGGGTATTCATGATGTGTTAAAGGTAAAAGGTTTTACCATGCTGAATGTTATAAGTATGGGATTGTGAGCAGGCCTATTTAAAGTCATGTTAAATGCATTAGAGATCCTAGCGGATTTTATAACCTTTCCTTCCAAAACTTTCAGTTATTGTTTACTTCTAAGTTTTGATTAAAGTAATTTATTATAACCTTTCTAAATTGAATGAAAAGTGGAAGTTGTGGTAGTTTGGCCACTGAGTGTCATGTTGATCTTCTGACTTATGAGGAACAGAATCAAGATGAGCTAATTGACAACTGTCATTAGAGTGGAGAAATGTACTGAGTTAAGAGAGAAAATATTTTTTATTGGCATTCACATCTGTACAGTATAATACATTTTGTAAATTTGATCTCAGTTGAAACAGAGTGTTACAGGCGTGTCGGGAAACTACCCAATGGTAGCACTCTAATGACAATTTACATTAGCAGGTATCGTGGCCTTTTTCTTTTCAGGTGCCCCGGAGGATTGTCAGGAATGGAAGAGGAAGCAAGGTGAGAAACTAATGGGTTTTGGATTGTCAGGATTGGATATGATTCAGTCTTTGATTCATTAATGAATTGGAAGTTTAGACCGTTTGCCCAGTAAGTGCTGTAATTGTCGAAATTGACGTGCAGTTTTCTGTCTTGTGTGAGGATTCCTGGTTAGTCCAGATGTAGGAAGTCGTTTGTCCAGATATAGTCCAAGGTACCGGATCTGTTCGACAGGGGTAAGAGTAACAGTATTAAAGGAGAATGTAGGGCAGTCGGTAGGTTTACGACGAAGGGTAAAGGTGATTTGATGGGATTTGTAGGGATTTATTTTAATCCTCTAATTACGGCACCATTCTTCGAGCTAAATTGGAGAGTTTAAGATGCAATCAAAGGATTATGATCAACAGCGAGCACACAATATTAGGATTGGTAAAGAGAGAAAATATGAAAAAAATAAAGTGTAGAAATAAAAAAATAAAAGGACAACAATCTTCTTTTTTTTCATAACTTTATAGAAATTTACAACTGTATATTACATAATACATTTAGTAAATATGGTGTTAGTTAAAATGGAGTGTTACAGGCGTGTGGGGCAACTACCCATTGGTAGCACTCTAATGACATTTTACATTAGCTGGTCTGGTTGCCATCTTCTTTTCAGGCGCCTCGGAGGATTGTCAGGAATGAAAGAGGATGCAAGGTTAGAAACTAGGGGGCTTGAGTGGTTAGGGATTTTATAATGGAAGGAGTGATATCTGGTTCGGGCTAGATCGGTTACAGACGGAACATTAAGGTCTTTATGTATGATTTTATTCGTGACAAAGTAAGGAGCATTGAGGATTTTGGATTGCAATGATTGCATACGAGAGGAATTCGAAGGTTTAGTTTAGCCCCAAAGCTCAACTCCATATGTCCAGATAGGCCTTATAATAGTCATGTAGATCAGTCTTTTGTAATGAATGGGAAGCTTAGACCGTTTGTCTAGTAAGTGCTGTAATAGTAGATATGGACAACAATCTTTAAATAAAAAAAACCATACATCACTATTATATATTATAACTTTACTCTAAAATGCCTTTATTTTATATGAACTAAAAAATACAAATTGTCTAGCTAGGTATAACTATGCGTGTATTTAGCAACGCAATGTTGTTGGGCATCACAACTTTCATTCAATAATGTTTTCTCCTCTCTTACCATTAATTATGTTTGTATCTTGTTTTCATTTAGCCCTGATTGGTTTCATTTCACTGATGAAATCCAGCAAAGAGAAGCGAAACGTAGGTGACTAGAATTTTTTTTTCTTCTTACAAATAAATAAAGGTATTCCAATATTTCGTTATCGTAGCTCAAGACCAGACTATTGTTAATAATTGAAGCTAGACCCAGAGCATGAAGATCCGACAGCTTCTCCTCTCCTATTAATACCAACTAGCTGCTCAGATATTCTCGGGATCAATGGCTGAACTAACCACATCTCACCGCAGCAGAGCCCGCCCTCTGTGGAGCATCTCGTAATCAGCCTCTCCTAAACTAAGCCCCTATCTAGTCAAGTTACTTCTGCTTATATTATAACCCTGTACATTGTAATATTAGTAAAGTTTCATTAACAATTTTTACCAAATCTTTTTTTTTTTTCTTTTTTTTTTACTTTATTTAGTGCATTCACAACTGTAAAAGTATTTTTACAACCAGCGAATGAGATGTAGATTGAGAGAGAAAAAAAAATAATAAAAAAAAATGTCATAAAGGCATGAAGGTTAAGGTCATCCAATGATGCCTCTCCATTAAAATTGAAATTTAAAAATCAATTTAAGAGGTCCCTATTCCTTCGTAAACGTCGTCTCGTATCTGGTAAGTCAAGTGTTGATAGTCTTTGAATTAGAGGTTAGTGTATGTTGGAAGTGCGTCGTGAAACCGTTTATACAATGGTTTAATGGTTGTTTGTACGTAGGGAGTTCTTAAAAAGATATGATAATAAACATAAACACAATATATTCACGTAATATCTAACGTTAAAAAATATATATATATTTTTCGATGGGCTCTACAGTCCTACCTTGTCGATCTTTGGCCGCCCGAACCTGCCTTCTTCACGCCTTTTTTTCAGCTCTGGGATTTGCCTATGCCACTGCTCCCAAAAATAAAAAAATTTTTGTTAACAAATTCTGGAAACGTCCAATGGGGTGTTTCTTCTAGAAAATTTAATGGTGAATCGAATGCCGCAAGAATGAAGAAGATCGAATGAACAGGGTGCGAGTTATGATTGAAAACGTCCAAATTATTTTTTTTTTATAAATTAATTATAAAAATTTCAGTGTTAGGGGGTTCCTTTTAATTATTATTGGAAACAAATTTTTACTGTGGTGCAGCCCGGTGCTAGGTTGAGATGGGACTGCAGCTTGTCCACTGCATCCGTTCGGTAGGTCCTCCTGGTGCGCATCCGTCTGGGTGACTCCTGCAGATACCAGGTTGGTCCAGCCCTCCTGGTCTCAGTCTGGGTCAGCTTCTTCTCCTTCGCTGAAGTCTGACTCGGTGAGGGCGAAAATCTCGGTCTTTCTCGACAGCCAGGCTCGATTTCCTTCCATGGAGCAATCTACTAGTACTACAGTTCTTCTCCACGCCTGTCTGTCTTGGGCTTAAGCTTTCCAGTTTGCTTCATGCAGGTCTTTGTATCTTTGTCAATTCTGTCTATCCATCTGGTTTTTTGCCTCCCACGTGGTCTCTTGCCAACTATACTGGCATTCATAGGCGTCCTGATGGATTGCTTTGAGCCACATGTTAATATCATTGCCTTCGTATCATGAGATATAGACTGACCAAGCAGTTCACTGCTAGTTCTCCTCCATGTCTACGGCTCTGATTCAAAAAAGTAAAAAAAAAAAAAATTATAACTGAATAATTTATACATAGCAAAAAACATTAAATTTAAGTAAAATGTCATTAGAGTGCTACCAATAGATAGTTTCTCTACACGTCTGTGACAATCCATTTTAACTAAGATTAAATTTACTGAATGCATTATATAATATACAATTGTAAATTTCAATAAAGATAGTAAATTAAAAAAAAAAATTAAACAATTCAGAATGACTGATCAATCAAAGTGTGGTAAAAGCTTTTTTAGGAGTGAAAGTTGATACCCGTTTTTAGAATCTGGAAAAACCCTTAATACGAAATTTCGAAAAAATTATAAATAAATTTTTTTGGCTCGACATTTTCGCATTATATTGTGATTTGTTTTAAAAAGTCAAAGAAATAGAATTAACTCCAATACTGCTCGCCCAATCCATACCAAACTTGGCAGTGGTTTAGGGCCAGATAGACTGCACAAAAGGGCACAAACCAGATATAATTAAACAATTTGTGAAGTCTATGATCTTCCCGGGAAAATCCGGAACATTTAGCAAAACGATCCATCTCAATCGGATGAACGGTATGGCAGTTCATAAAGTACGAACAAATAATGATTTTTTTTTTTTTATTAGATTTTTGACAATGAATAAATCGCAAAATTTATCAATATCTCATTTCGATTCATAATATAAAATTGATAGTTTTTTCCTCAAAGGAAACTAAATCCGATTCGATAACCAACATAAGAACTGTGGAAACCTTAGGAGTGCGGTCGCTTCTGAAAGCTAACACTGATACCTCTTCACCATTCCGGTCGGTAAGCCTGTTTACTTATTTAAACCAATCGGCAAAGAGGTATTTTATTACCTCTTTGGTGTTGAGTTCTGCCCTCTAGAGGATACTATCTCAAATACATTATTTTTAATTATTCATTGCTGTAAGCTGCAATTGAAAAACTAGGTTCAAATCCAGCATTCCAATCAAAAATATTCAGACTTATAAAACACCTATAATGTGATCATTAAAAAGCATTTATATACCTATTACATAGTATACCTATATACAAGCCCCTATATAAAGACACATGTCAGTAAAAGGCAATGTACAAGAGCCCAAGTGGAGAAAGTCAGTTATTTCACTCCGATTTTTTATTACTTTAATGGAAATTATTTATAATTTCTAATCTGAGCTACATATAGTTAAAACTTCCTATAACACTATAAAACTTAATAGGACATTATTTAAAGTAGAGTAAATTCGCTAAAATAAAATAGAATATTATGTGTGTATTTAAGGTTATATTAATTTTGGCCTCTTTATAAAGTTGCTAATACCGTAGAGTAAGAAAAGCCGAAAGATGAAATTTTTAATCTCTGCCCCCTCGGTTCCTAATTCGTTAGGCCCGCGGCATAAATGGTTCGAATTAAAGCGGAGATAAATTGGGTTTAATAATCCTTGGGATTAAACTCTGATGTTGGGAGAACCACCTAGGTCCCTGGGGATATTAAGCTAAAGCTATCTAACTGTATATATATTAATAATGAGGTTAATACTCTAATTAAATAAATATATATGTATATTAATGGGAATGGTTCCAATATTTGTACGCAACAAACTTTTGAATTATTGGACTGATTCACATTTTTTTTTCCCCAAAACGTTATCTTTGAACTCAAAGCTGCTGGAACTCCCGATTTCACTGGTAGAAAAAAAGGTATGAAGAGAATTAATCGTTTTTGGAGCGTAGCTCGGAATTCATACTTTTTTTCCATGGTTATTATGTACCATTCGATTTATTACTGAAGAATAAGAAAAAAATATTACTAATCCCATTCATGATTGGCGGTGAACGAAGACGAACAAAACACAAAATGCAGATGGGCACACTCAGCCGCTTTCAAAACCTCAAGTTTCTCAAGTTGAAGGAAAACAAAATGGCAGAGGGTGGTTATGGTAGTATAAAAAGTGGGTACCTGACCCTTCAATGAATGGTGGGGATAAACAAAATGATGGCTAAGGACAAGAATTGCTGTGGCCAATGAACCAACGGTCGCGTGACTAAGGGGCATCGCCAAATGATCACGTGACTAAGAGTATTTAAGATTAGGTCGAGCTAAATTAGAATACAAATTTCCCCGTCATTATTGGTCACGTGATCAAATGATGCCGTCTGATTGGCTGTACAATGGTCACGTGACTAGTGGTTAAGGTTAGGTCGAGCTTAAATTTAAATTCCTCTGAATGTATGTCCGCAAACGCTTTGTTTAGTAGATCTTCAGACCTAAAGATTTGTTCAAACCATTTTATTAATTAAATGTAAACATTAAGATTCATATTAAATGTTGTTCAAAGTGAAGGTATGTCTGCAAACGCTTTGTTTAGGAGATGGATTAGATAGAATACTAATATGACTTTCATCCCTAACAGTATAAAGACTATTGGCAACATAAGGATTAATACTATTTGGAATTAGCATTGGGAAATTATTCCTTCCATAATAAACTCCCTAACCACCCAAATCCACTAGTTTCTAACCTTGCTTCCTCTTCCATTCCTGGCAATCCTCTGAGGCGCCTGAAAAGAAGATCGCCTCGTGACCTTATATTGTAAACTGTTTTTAGAGTTCTACTACTGGGAACTTCTCTACATTCTGTATCATATCATTATTTCATTATGATCAAATTTACTTGTTGTACTTTTTATACAGTTATAAATATCAATAAATTAAAAAAATACAAAAAAAAAACATTGGGAACTGTCGATGACATTTATCAGTTTTTTAGAGGCTTTCGCAGAGTACTCATCAAGTTGCCTTAAATTTATACTAATGGTGAATATCCCAATATGGTGTTTGTGTACGGTTTTTGCAATGGTAAAGCTAATGCTGCATGTCGTGAATATTCCAGTCGATTCCCGAATAGAGGATTACCAAACAAGTCTACCTTAAGCACCACGTTTCCAACGTGCTAGAGAACTGGTACATCTGCTATATTACGACGTGCTGATGGCATTTTTGCCCCTTTACGAAATGAAGAAAGGAGTGCGACCATATTAAAATATTTTGATGATAATACATCTGGCAGTGTACAGCTGGAGAGCTGAAGAACCTTTCTGCCACTGCTGCTGTTGAAGAAAGATCCCAAGGCTGTCTTAATGCTCAAGGAAATGAATTTTAACAACATTTAATATGAATTTAATGTTTACGTTTAATTAATAAAGTAGTTGGAACAAATAGATAAGTTTTGTTTATTTCATATAACGTAAATAATTCATAACAAAGAAAATGTTCAGGTGTGAATGAATATCTCCTAAACAAAGCATTTGCAGACATACCTTCAGAGGAAAGTTTTTTCTTGTTTTGAGGTCCTTAGTTCATATTTCAAATTTTACCACTTAACCCTGAAACACCCTGTATATTATTACCATATATTTTTACTATATATTGTCACTAACCGCTGTAAACTAAATAGATATAATAAATAAGTAATTCAATCATTAATCCAATGTGTGAATAAAAATAATAATGTAAGCTTAATTATAACTAAATACAATAATTTATATCAAACTTTCAATTAATGTATATACTTTCCGAAAGCTTACAATAGCCAAGCATTACCGGGTCTGCTATTTAATTATAAAGGGATACTAACTTATCGAAAGTATTAATTTCTTGAATAAATCAAAAAGTATCCTTGTTAAGTCTCAACACTCTTTATTATATCAATATTCCAACGTTTTACCCAATTCGGCCATCCTCAAGGACAATCTTAAATATAAATTACACCTCACAGCAAAATTAAAAATTTTTTTTACAGGCTATTTTGCAAAGGTCATCAATCACAAGTCAAACTCAACCTTTTTTTTTTTTAATTAACTATTTAACGATGAATAGTTTGTTTATCTAATAGTGGATAGTGTAGTTTTAATCTAAAATTAATTTTTAAAATTCGATGAAGTTTTAAAAAATAATAGGTTGATTTTGACTTGTAATTGATGACCGGGGCAAAATTGCCTGTAAAACAATTTTTAAATTATGATATGAGGTGAGAATTTATATTTAAGATTGTCCTCGAGGATGGCTGAATCGGCCGAAACGTGTAATACGAAAAACTATTGATGTAATAAAAAGTGTGAGACAAGCATACCTTTTGATTTATGTAATAAATAAATACCAGTCCCAAGAAATTGAATAAATTATATGTTGCAGAAATTTTCTTTTCTTGTCAGCCTTGTATTGACTATAGCACGAGTGGCCATTAAGTCGATCGTCGATCGCTCGCAATGTCTGTGATACAATTCCGTGTACCATGAACTTCGAAGTGATTGTAAAAGACAAAACTTTCTTGCAATAGTTTAATGCATTCTGGGAATTTGCAATGGTTATAAACTCCTAGAATTCTGACAGCCTAACACTGCCCACAGAGCACAATATATTTTGACTTAAGTGTTACACTTATCACCGGACGCGACGCGTGGACACATTATTATTATCTTTGTGAGGATATAAACCTAATTCCTTGGTTAGAGGCATGCAAACTCAGACCAACCAAGAATGGTTAGTTATTTTATTTCGGCTAGAAATCTGGATTTAGTCCTCACTGTACGACAGAGAGAGAGGACAGTTTTGAATCGCGCCTACTCGACAATACTGAAGAGGTTATTAGTCTGGTACTCGAGGCAACCCGCACGTCGTAGCTCAAGGGTCGTATGAGTGTTCTCCACACTTGCGTATTCTACAATATGTGCTTCCAAGTGCCCTGCGTATACGGGCAAGTCTTCAGCAATTATTTTTCTCATCATTGTGTAATATTACGTTCTTTCTTATATTTGAAACAATGGTAGTGGAGATCAGAGGGCACATTCACACTATGCTTACAGATATATAAATTAAATAATAAAAATTAAATGAATAGAGGGAAAAAATTAAACTAAATTTTACTAATTAAATTACGTAGTTGCTCCTAGATTCCGATTACAACAACACCTACTTGAAAAATGCTCTAAAATTACCATTTATAACAAAAAACTTTTGTACATTAATATAATCTGACCTATTTGAATATACGGAATTGAGGAATGGGGCTCAAACAAATTCCTCCCGTATCCAATCCTTACAATCAAAAATCCTTAATACTCCTTATTACGTCACAAATAAACTCATCCACAAAGACCTCAACATTCCATTCGTTGTAGATTTGGCTCGAAATAGATATACCTCCTTTCATCCACTCAAACCCATTAGTCCTCAATCTCTCATTCCTGATAATTCTGCGAGGCAGATGAAAAGAAGATGTGTCCAGGATCTTCAAATTTAAATCAATGATTGCAATACCACTATTGGGTAAATCCAACGCAAGATTGTATCATGTGCTCTAAAACATTTATCACATTTGCTTAATGAATTGTTTTAAATAAAGTTATATGTATTGTAATGAAAACTATGTATGATTAATTGTCATCAATGATGGGTCTGCCAAATACAGGTAAAAAATGGCGGCTGTTTTAAAACCTTAAAAAAACATTAGTTTTTCAGTTGGAGCTCTATATCTTAAAAACTACCAACAACACTAGAAAATCTAAAAGAACATTATTTAAAGAAGAGTAAATTTGCCGAAATATTAGCCCTAAAAGAGCTATTTACGTCCAATAGTTCACGAGACATAGCTTTTTAAAAAGGAACATCTCTTAAAAATGTAGTGAAATATCAGCAGTTAGTAAATTTATTTTGATAAATCTACATTTCAGGACCTATGTGACGTACAGATGTCTATTAGCGATCAAATTAAAGCTAGTTTAATGGACTATAAAGTAGTTTATGACCTTTACCTTCGTAAGAATAATAGTTTTCATGATATTTGCTAAAATAAATTGATTTATAGTTGTTCGGACAATAAGTTTGATTTATGAAAAACTTTATTTCAGAAACCATTGAACTTACAGATGTCTGCCATCACTCAAATTAATGCTAGTTAAATTTAATATAAAATATTTTATAACTTTTATCTTTGTAAGAGTAGTATTTTTTATGATATTTGACAAAATAAACTCATAAAATGTTAATTTCTAGTTGTTTGTATAAAATTTTGGATTTTTGAAAAATATATCTCTAGACCCATAATATATATTACGTAATAATGGAATAATCGATATTTTATGGTAAACCAATTATCTGGATCATTTCTATTTTAATAACATCATTGTAAATAAATGCTTAGTTCCTTTATGTAGTTTATTTTACTATTATATTACACGGTACCAACCCTTATTATATCATATAATTAATGGTAACAACATTTTATAAATATAAAAGTATTTAATTGGTAAACTGGTAAACACACAAAAAGCCTTTGGAAAATCCAATTATAATAATAAATGGAATATGGTCCGGGTGTGGTCCAAAAAACTCAAATAGTAAATGGGTATACTACATTTATTTGAACCAACGTTTCGCCTCGCGTTGCAAGGCTTCGTCAGGGCTAAAAAAGATACAAACACTTGACATAGTTGCAAAAAAAAACAAAAAACAAATGGAAAACTTCCGTCAAAATAGGTATGAATTCTGTCTCATCAATTTTCATTTGATTTTATTCTTTTCTCTTTTCATCTCTTAATTTGTACTTTCTTCTCTTATTTTATCTCATATCTTTCTGTTACTATTACCGTTTTCATCTACTGTTTACAACCTTTAATTTTTACTTTTCATTGTATACCCCTGTTATTTCCCACTTATGTTTTTTCTTGTAATTATGTCAAGTATTTGTATCTTTTTTAGTCCTGACGAAGCCCTGCAACATGGGGCGAAACGTTGGCTCAAATAAAAGTAGTATACCCATTTACTATTTGAGTTTTTTTTACCACACCCGGACCATATTCCATTCATTAATACACACGGTCAATCAGCAATCTTCCAATTGTAATAATAGTATTACAGGATTCAATATAAATAAATTAATTAACTTATATTGAATTGCCTTCAGCGATTATCCTGGCCTCTCGAGACAGTTACAGTAAAAAACGAAAAGTCGTAAAATTA